>NW_027336456.1:0-1308 GCF_000331145.2 Cicer arietinum | reverse complement strand
TTATTATTATTATTATTAACAATAATAACTCACTCTATTAGTGCTAAAGTAATAAATTAATGTCCTTTCGGTCCTCAATCTGTAGCGGTAAGGTCTCAAAAGTTAGGTTCTCTTTTATTTGGACTTTGTCTGACTCAATCACATGTGAAGGATCGAAAATGTACTTGCGAAGTTGAGACACATGAAAGACACTATGAAGATTAGAAAGAGACGAAGGCAACGCGATCTGATATGCTACATTACCGACATGTTTAAGAATTTGGTAAGGTCCTATAAATCGAGGAGTAAGATTTCGCATTTTTAATTCCCGACCAACCCCAGTTGTTGGAGTAACTCTCAGAAATACATGATCACCTTCTTGAAATTCGAGGTTTTTCCTTCTTTTATCATGGTAACACTTTTGCCTACTTTGAGATGCTCTCATGTTTTCCTAAATCAGTTTTACTTTGTCAGTAGTCTGCTGAACAATCTCGGGTCCTAACACAAGGTTATCACCCGTCTCAAACCAACACAGAGAGGTCCTACACCTTATCCCATACAACGCCTCAAAAGGGGCCATTCCAATGCTAGAGTGGAAACTATTGTTATAGGTAAATTTTATAAGTGGCAAAAAGCTATCCCAACTTCCATTTTGTTCCAACACACAAGCTCTCAACAAGTCTTCTAGGGATTGATTGGTTCGCTCAGTTTGACCATCTGTCTTTGGGTGATATGCTAAACTCATCCTAAGGTTCGTACCTAAAGCGCTTTGTAAACCTTGCCAAAACTTAGAGGTAAACTTAGGGTCTCTGTCCGAGACTATACTTGATGGGATTCCATGCAACTTCACAATTTCCTTTATATATTTCAGCTAACATTTCCATAGAATAAGTTATGTTTATCGGAATAAAGTGAGCAGACTTAGTTAATCTATCCACAATGACCCAAATGCTATCATACCTTTTTGGAGTTTGAGGTAAGCCTACCACAAAGTCCATAGAGATGCTATCCCACTTCCATTCGGGAATGCTTAAAGGTTGCATCAAACCTGAAGGTTTTTGATGTTCAACCTTATATTTTTGGCAAGTCAAACAAGCATACACAAATTCAGCAACATCTCTTTTCATTTTAGGCCACCAAAATATCTTCTTGAGGTCCTTATACATCTTTGTGGCTCCAGGGTGAATACTTAAACAACTCATATGTCCTTCCTCTAAGATCATCTTCTTAACTCCTCTACATCGGGAACACAAATCCTCTCCTTAAATCTTGTAAACTACATGTTTTTGATGACGACAAGACCACCAACTATGGACAATGCAGCAAGAT
>NW_027336455.1:812-1798 GCF_000331145.2 Cicer arietinum | reverse complement strand
GGTGTTAAAGAAAATATTGCCCATAAAAAAGGATTTTCGTGGAAAGTGGACCCCGAATTATGAGGGACCATATGTTGTGAAAAAAGTTTTTCTGGAGGAGCTCTAATACTCGCAGAAATGGATGGAGATGACCTTCCACTTCCAGTAAATTCAGATGCAGTCAAAAAATATTATGCTTAAAAACGGTGATGAGCTCGCTAGGTTGAAAACCTAAAAGGGCGACCTGGGCAAAAATTAGAGCATCCCGATGGATTGGAAACTTGGAAGAGTAGTCCATGCAAAAGATAGGGATAAAAAAAAATCAAGCACTTCAAACTGAGGCAATTATTATTTTTGGAAGCTGATTATTAGGATTCTTAAATTACAAGAATGACTAGCGTTTGTTATGTCTCCACTTAAATTAAACATACTCGTCCCCACATTGTAACCCCTGCCTCAATTGTTCTGCTTTTAATGTAACGAATGTGCATTTTCCAATATTGTCATTCGATCTTGTACGTTACACTCTTTATATACCAATCCAGTTTCATTATTGAGTGTTCTATTTTTGTTTTATAATAATAAATGTTGGAATTTGAAATATGTGAAAATATAAAAATACTTTAAACATTTTGACACTTGAAAATATACACGGGAACTCGTTTAATTCTCAAGATATATGAGTGTGTGAAGAATAATAAGGAGGGTAGTCATTTTAAACAATGGATTTTTGATTCACTTCGAAAAAGCGGTCATTCGATAGATACGAAGAGTCATCATGTGGAAATAATATTTGTCTTTATTCATCCATTGAGTCTTGGGACAGAGAAAAGCATAAGGATAGGGGAATCAAAGAAAAGAACCAAAATTGATCTATAATGCATGACACATAAACCTTACATAATTTACTCATACTCACATGATCCATGCATCTTCATTGACATTTTACCTATACTCAATGCATTACACACACATGAATCATTCATACCTTATCGTTTGAATTGCAA
>NW_027336455.1:0-606 GCF_000331145.2 Cicer arietinum | reverse complement strand
CATTCGATAGATACGAAGAGTCATCATGTGGAAACAATATTTGTCTTTATTCATCCATTGAGTCTTGGGACAAAGAAAAGCATAAGGATCGGGGAATCAAAGAAAAGAACAAAATTTATCTATAATGCATGACACATAATTTACTCATACTCACATGATCCATGCATCTTCATTGACACTTTACCTTTACTCAATACATCACACACGCATGAATCGTCCATACCTTATCATGAATTGCAAATATCATATTCCCCCTCTTGATCTACCTTCAAGATTGGACCAATTACGATCTACGCATCGGTAAACAATCCGAAGACGATCATTTTTTCTATAGATCCACGCATCGGTAACCAATCCGAAGACGATCATTTTTTCTATAGATCTACGCATCGGTAACCAATCCGAAGACGATCATTTTTTCTATAGATCTACGCATCGGTAACCAATCCGAAGACGATCATCTTTATTTTTGTCGATCTACGCATCGGTAATTAATCCGAAGACGATTATTCTGCGTATCTAAAAATTTTGCATTATTCTCACTTTAACATTTCAAAGGCACTTTAATACTTGTGTTTGTTATTGGACAAAATTTAGGTCCTTATA
>NW_027336454.1:772-1165 GCF_000331145.2 Cicer arietinum | reverse complement strand
GGACTGGATGTAGGTTGTCTCGTTGACAACTGAACCAGGTTAAATTCTTGGTGCAATCTTCTCTAACCCTCAACTCCTTTAATTTTCTATCTTGCAATACTTGTATGTGTGATTAATATTAAATGCATGTTAAACATATTATGTGTTAGGTAATATTGTTTAAACTGGTAATTTGACTAGCATGCATCTTGGTTAATCTCTTATCAATCTACTTGCGATTGCTAATCTTGTATGCCGCAATTTAATTCCGCTGTGTGTATGAAATTGATTTAATTTCTTAAAGAACTGATACATTCCGATTATTTCGAGGTCATAATAATCAACACTTGGCCTCAGAGCTTTACTTTTCGAGAGGTAAAACTCATAAAAGGAATATGGCCTCAAACGATTTTC
>NW_027336454.1:0-440 GCF_000331145.2 Cicer arietinum | reverse complement strand
AATCTTGTGCATCCAATAGGTGTGTTTGTGTTACTGGATGAAAATTTAGGTCATTTTCGTCCTTCTTTGATTTATTCTTGTCCTACTAGGGTTTTTAACCAATCTTGTGCATCCAACAGGTGTGTTTGTGTCATTGGATGAACATTTAGGTCATTTTCGTCCTTGCTTGGCTTACCTTTGTCCAACTAGGGTTTTTAACCAATCTTGTGCATCCAATAGGTGTGTTTGTTTCGTTGGTTGAACATTTAGGCCATTTTCGTCCTTCCTTTGCTTATTCTTGTCCAATTAAAGTTTTTAACCAACTTGTGCATCGAATAAGTTCATTTGTGTCATTGGATGAACATTAAGGTCATTTTCTTCCTCCCTAGACTTATTCATGTCAAACTAGGGTTTTTAACCAATCTTGTGCATCCAATAAGTTCATTTGTGTCATTGGATGA
>NW_027336453.1:0-1541 GCF_000331145.2 Cicer arietinum | reverse complement strand
TTATGTACCCCCTAGGCTTATTCTAGTCCAATTAGCGTTTATAACCAATCTTGTGCATCCAATTGGTGGTTTTGTGTAATTGTATTAACACTTAGGTCATTTTCGTCCTCCATTTGCTTATTCTAGTCCAATTACGGTTTTTAACCAATCTTTTGCAGCCAAAAGATCATTTGTGTCATTGGATTAACATTTACGTCATTTTCGACCTCCCTAGGTTTATTCTCGTCCAATTAGAGTTTTTAACCAATCTTTTGCATCCAATAGGTGTGTTTGTGTGATTGGATGAACATTTAGGTCATTTTCGTCCTCCCTTTGCTTATTATAGTCCAATTAGGGTTTTTGACCAAACTTGTGCATCCAATAAGTTCATTTATGTCATTGACTTAACATTAAGTTCATTTTCGTCCCCCCTAGGCTTATTCATGTCCAATTGGGGTTTTTAAACAATCTTGTACATCGAATAGGTGCGTTTGTGTCATTGGATGAACTTTTAGCTCATTTTTGTCCACCCTAGGCTTATTCCTGTCAAATTAGAGTTTTTAACCAATCTTGTGCTTCTAATAGCTGTGTTTGTGGCATTGGATAAACATTTCGATCATTTTGTCCTCCCCAGGCTTACTCTTGTCCTCCCCAGACAATCTTGTGCATCCAATAGGTGTGTTTGTGTTAATGGATGAACATTTAGGTCATTTTCGACCTCCCTAGGTTTATTCTAGTCAAGTTAGGGTTTTTAACCAATGTTGGGCATCTAATAGGTGTGTTTCTGTCATTGGATGAACATTTAGGTCATTTTCGTTCTCCCTCGGCTTATTCTTGTCCAATTAGGGGTTTTAACCAATCTTGTGCATCCCATAAGTTTATTTCTGTCATTGGATGAACATTTAGGTCATATTCGTTCTCCCTAGGCTTATTCTTGTCCAATTAGGGGTTTTAACCAATCTTGTGCATCCCATAAGTTTATTTCTGTCATTGGATGAACATTTAGGTCATTTTCGTTCTCCCTAGGCTTATTCTTGTCCAATTAGGGGTTTTAACCAATCTTGTGCATCCCATAAGTTTATTTCTGTCATTGGATGAACATTTTAGGTCATTTTCGTCCTCCCTATGTTTATTCAAGTCCAATTAGGGTTTTTAATCTATCTTCTACATCCAATAGGTGTGTTTGTGTCAATAGATGAAATTTTAGGTCATTGTCGTCCTCGCTAGGCTTACTCTAGTCCAATTAGGGTATTTAACCAATCTTGTGCATCCAATAAGTTTATTTATGTCATTGGATTAACTATTAGGTCATTTGGACCTCCTTAAGCTTATTCTTGTCCAATTATGGTTTTTAAACAATCTTGTGCATCCAATAGGTGTATTTGTGTTGTTGGATTAACATTTAGATCATTTTCGTCCTCCCTAGCCTTATTCTAGTCCAATTAGGGTATTTAACCATTCATGTGCATCCGATAAGTTCATTTGTGTCTTTGGATTAGCATTTTGGTCATTTTCGTCCTCCCTAGGCTTATTCTTGTCCAATTAGAGTTTTTAACCAATCT
>NW_027336452.1:0-1230 GCF_000331145.2 Cicer arietinum | reverse complement strand
GATAGTAGGCTTTACCACTTGGAGTTAGGCATACATTTCTACCTTATTCTACCATTTTTTTTTTCTTCACCTTTTCATTATGGGGGTTCTCAGACATTGACAAAAGAACCAAGAAGATATTTTTTTTTTTTTACCAAAGTACACAGATTGAATTTTTTTTTTCTTCTTTCTTTTTTCTTTTTTTTTCTTTTTTTTTTTTTTTTTTTTATTTCTTTTTGTGAGAACCACCACCCCAAACTTAAAAATATCCCATGATTTTTTTTTTTCTTCTTTCTTCTTTCATTTTATTTTTCTTTTTCTTCTTTTTATTTCTTTTTTGTGAGAATCACCACCCCAAACTTAGAAAGTTGCTATTCCATGAGCAACCCCAAACTTAGAATTTTATCAAGACAAGAATTTTTTTCTACCTGACTCCAAGTAAGGTGATTTAATTAAAGTCATGTGTTTTTCTTGAATGTGGCTAGTAACCGAAATAAAAGGGCAAGGCTCAAAAGGGCTAGCAAAGGGTAAGATTTTCATTGGGTAGTTAGAAAGGCTCAAACGACCAATAAAATTGCCTCAATGTATGCATAAATTACAAGTGATGCAAGTCAGAATTAGTGCAAGTTCTAGAGGGATAACACATGTCTGGATAATCACACAACAAAGAATTTAAGTGTTTAGGCTCAAAAGCTCACAGCTAGGATAATAAGAGAGAGTATGAACAATCAAAATAAAGCCAACATGCTTCTGAAAAGTTAAAATTGTATTTTTGAAAAATTGATGGCATATTAGCCTTCTACAACCATTTAGTAATCAAGAATGCATGCATTAGGAAGACTTGTCGACTTGAGCAATAACATAATCTAAGAAATGAAATTTAACTGGCAAAATCAAAAACAGGAATTTTGAGATCAAGTGCAAGTCAATATGACTGTTTCATAGTACAACTGTTTCATCATGATACACATTTAGTGAAAGGAAAAAAAAAACGACAAAACACAAAACATGAATAGAAGAAAGTCACATTACACTGACATTAAACAAAGGAAACGAGAAAACAGAAAGACACATGACAAACAACAGAAAGAAAGAAAAAGGAAGAAAACTTCTCTAGGTGTAAACTCAGAAGCGTAGTTTAAGGATTCTCGTTTAGATCGTCTGTTCCTGTTCCGCTAGGATCGCCAATATACTGGTGAGGTGCGAAAAGGTCAGCATAAAACATGCCTCCTGGTGTCTGTTGAGAATAAG
>NW_027336451.1:6013-7591 GCF_000331145.2 Cicer arietinum | reverse complement strand
TGGTGTATATATATATAAATATATATAAACCATGTGTGTAGATATATATATCACGTGATATACACATATATATATATATATATATATATATATATATATATATATACCATGTGGTAGATATATACACACGTGATATATATATATTAGTATATATATTTTATATACACACGTGATATATATATCTACCCACATGGACGTGATATATGGAGCAGCTCGCGATCAAATCTATACGCAGCCATGAGTGCCGGCGAGTTAGCATGCATCTACTCCATCTTGATGCTCCACAATGACGGAATCGCAATCACCGTCAGTTTATTATCTTTCATTTAATCATCTTTCTAATTTACCAAATTCATTTTCAGATCTCAAATTTCTTGACTTTTTTTTTTGTAGGCGGAGAAGATTAACACTATCTTGAAGGTTGCTGGCGTCACTGTCGAATCATACTGGCCAAGGTTATTCGCCAAACTTGCTCAGAATAAGAGCACTGACGATCTCGTTTTGAATGTTGGCGCTGCAGGTGGTGCTGCTGTTGCCGTATCCGCTACTGCTGCTGGTGGAGCCGTTGAAGCTGCCGCACCTGCCGCCGAGGCCAAAAAGGTACTGTTAGTAATGCTTTATATTAGGTTTCTGTCTTAAGGGTTATATTTAGTAATGATATATTATTGATTGATGTTTTAACCTAATACTATTAAAACTTCAATAGTAAATTGAAATTTTTGTACATTTTCTAGTTTGGATGATCATTTCATAAAGGCTTTGTTGAATGTAGTGTTAAATGTATACCTCGATGTTCAACTGATTAGACAATAATTAGTGGGGTTTAATTTTTTTTAATGCGGGTAGACTGTAACTCTTTTAGATGTATAAAGACATGAAATAGACTTAATAGTTTTTGAGAACACATAGAACAGATTATTTGTGCTTGCTGTATTTTTTTTATACTTGTCACTTTTATTTACCGAATCCTGTTTCTGGTTTCTCTGAGCCCAGTTCGGAATATTTATATGTAAACCTACTGTTAAATTTTGTAATTTCGTTGTCTGAACGACAACAAAGATATTAATTACTTTATAGTAACACGATTGTAATTTGATTGTTGTAGTTTCATTGAAATTTGGGAATTCAACTATCAATTGTAGCTTAATAGTTCTTTGAGTGTAATTATCCACAATTAGTAATAGTATTTTTGGGTATTATTTTGCTCTGACATTAATTGAGTTTAATGTAGTATTATTATAGGTTATGCAGTTCGTAATCAGCACTGCGCAGACTTTATTAACTGCATATTGTATATTGTACTAAAAAACTTATATCTTGATGCAGTCCTGCATATTGTATATTGTACTAAAAAACTTATATCTTGATGCAGTCCATACTTGCTACTTAATATGATATTGTATATAAGTAACTGAATGTGCTTCATATTTTGTGTTTGCAGGAAGAGGCAAAGGAAGAAAGTGACGATGACATGGGTTTTAGTTTGTTTGATTAGGTTTTTCTTTTTAGTTTGTCAATCCAGACTTGTACTCCTTTCCAGGAGTGTTTTCTGGAGACACTTGTTTTGTTTTATAAATT
>NW_027336451.1:2386-3798 GCF_000331145.2 Cicer arietinum | reverse complement strand
ACACGTGATATATATATCTACCCACATGGACGTGATATATGGAGCAGCTCACGATCAAATCTATACGCAGCCATGAGTGCCGGCGAGTTAGCATGCATCTACTCCATCTTGATGCTCCACAATGACGGAATCGCAATCACCGTTAGTTTATTATCTTCCATTTAATCATCTTTCTAATATACCAAATTCATTTTCAGGTCTCAAAATTCTTGACTTTTTTTTTTTTTTTGTAGGCGGAGAAGATTAACACTATCTTGAAGGT
Source organism: Cicer arietinum (assembly GCF_000331145.2). Classification (NCBI taxonomy): domain Eukaryota; kingdom Viridiplantae; phylum Streptophyta; class Magnoliopsida; order Fabales; family Fabaceae; genus Cicer; species Cicer arietinum. The sequence continues at coordinate 3,536 of NW_027336451.1, read as the reverse complement.
TGCTGGCGTCACTATCGAATCATACTGGCCAAGGTTATTCGCCAAACTTGCTCAGAATAATAGCATTGACGATCTCGTTTTGAACATTGGCGCTGCAGGTGGTGCCGCTGTTGCCGTATCTGCTCCTGCCGCTGCTGCTGCTGGTGGAGCCGCTGCAGCTGCCGCACCTGCCGCCGAGGCCAAGAAGGTACTGTTAGTAATGCTTTATATTAGGTTTCTGTCTTAAGGGTTATATTTAGTAATGATATATTATTGATTGATGTTTTAACCTAATACTATTGAAACTTCAATTGTAAATTGAAATTTGTGTACATTTTCAAGTTTGGATGATCATTTCTTAGAGGCTTTGTTGAATGTAGTGTTAAATGTATACCTCGATGTTCAACTGATTAGACAATAATTAGTGGGGTTTAATTTTTTTTAATGCGGGTAGACTGTAACTCTTTTAGATGTATAAAGACATGAAATAGACTTAATAGTTTTTGAGAACACATAAAACATATTATTTGTGCTTGCTGTATTTTTTTTATACTTGTCACTTTTATTTACCGAATCCTGTTTCTGGTTTCTCTGAGCCCAGTTCGGAATATTTATATGTAAACCTACTGTTAAATTTTGTAATTTCGCTGTCTGAACGACAACAAAGATATTAATTGCTTTATGGTAACCAGATTGTAATTTGATTGTTGTAGTTTCATTGAAATTTGGGAATTCAACTATCAATTGTAGCTTAATAGTTCTTTGAGTGTAATTATCCACAATTAGTAATAGTATTTTTGGGTATTATTTTGCTCTCACATTAATTGAGTTTAATGTAGTATTATTATAGGTTATGCAGTTCGTAATCAGCACTGCACAGACTTTATTAACTGCATATTGTATATTGTACTAAAAAACTTATAGCTTGATGATGTCCATACTTGCTACTTAATATGATATTGTATATAAGTAACTGAATGTGCTTCATATTTTGTGTTTGCAGGAAGAGGCAAAGGAAGAAAGTGACGATGACATGGGCTTTAGTTTGTTTGATTAGGTTTTTCTTTTTAGTTTGTATATCCAGACTTGTACTCCTTTCCAGACACTTGTTTTGTTTTATAAATTGTTTATCTAAGTGAGTCTTAGCACCCTAAACCCTAAACCATTCACC
>NW_027336451.1:572-2135 GCF_000331145.2 Cicer arietinum | reverse complement strand
ATACAATACCTCAAGCCATCTAGAAAAGCCAGAAGCAGCTCTTGGGATATAATCCGGTGCTTCTCCATCATTCTTGACAAAAGACTGGCCTTCACAAGTGATCTTCTATACAAACTTATCCTTTGTACGACATTGCATTCTGATTTTCTCATTTGATGTCATATAATGAATGAAAAATTTAAATAGACCTGGATTCAAATGGCAGCATTAGATATTATAATATTATCAAACAAATATCAAGTATTCAAGGATATGAAAGCAAACCTTGTTGCCAATTGCACGTCCAAAACCACATGGGACTGCTTCAGCATCAATGTCCCCAACATGTTTTCTAAGATTCTTTCTTACCCTAATTGAGGAATGTCAACTCATAATATAAGCATAGAAACACTATCAAAGATAGAAATCCATAGTACATTATAGGGAGAAAGAACTGCTAAGCCTTTACATAAAGAAGTGGGAAGTCTATCAAAGAGATATAAATGGTTTACACTCACTTACCAAAGAGATATAAGCAAGCGAGCAAGTTGCCTAGAACCCATACGCTCAAAAGCTTTTCCGTCTTCCAAGGCCTTTCCTATTGTATCCACCCACCACTGCCCCATTGCACTTCCTTCTAGACCAACCTACAATCGTTATATAGACAGTAAATGCATGGATAGACTATACACATTACACAAAATTGTTCTTTGTATATACATGAGTTTCTTTTCTGATAATCAAATACAAGTGATTTTGACTTTCTCTTTTTTAGAAAATAAAATGACTACAGCTGCAACCACTAAGAAGCATCATTATTTTACGGTGGCAGTATACAGTACTATCTTTAATGAGAGTGTTAAACAAAATTCCTAGACCAAATTCCTTTTTTTTATTTCAACTTTGACAAAACTGTTTTCCCACTGTCTAAATATGCAAACTTAATATGGTAACCTATAAGCACAATGGAAAATATGCAGCTTTCTAAACTTTACATCATCTTAAAATAGCCAGTAAAAATATTTTAAACTGGGTGACAGCATGAGAGGTCCTTAAACTTTTCATAACCTGCCAACAGACTATTTTGTCTACCAACTGAACAAAATCATTCTTCGCATGATGTGCAGGTGTTCATAAGTATACATGGCCTTTTTTCATTTATCTAAGGGTCTATACATTTTTTCTTTTAAGTACAAGTCTAAACTATGTTTCGAACACAAAATCATCCAACAATTTATAAGGTAGTTTTACATATAAAGTAAATAAGGCTTCACACAAAACTTAATTTAATGTTCAAATGCATAATTAAGCATGTGAATAAAGTCTTACAATTTCTTTTGCAGCAAACATTGCAAGAAAACCAGCACCCATCTCCACCTCTTGCAAACCAACCACCACAATGCCAACGTCTGATACAACAGACCCCAACCACGACAAAATTAAATCTTGGAAAGCTCTACCTTGACCAACATTCCATGTGCCAATCAAAATTCTGATATTGTGTCTTCTTGTATAAGTTCCTTTGAGGCCAGCTCTGTTCTTATTATGTTGTCAACAGGGCCTGGGGATGCAATATTCCATCCG
>NW_027336451.1:0-415 GCF_000331145.2 Cicer arietinum | reverse complement strand
AGAAGCATTGAACGGCACAAGGGTGGCGATTAAAATCCTGCAAATGGGTTCCACTGCCATCCCACTGCACAAGTAAGCCATTTGTACATCCACTCCAAATCATCCCATCACTTGTTTGCCCAAAGGCTTTTGTTGTTTTAGTATATTTAACAAATGCCCCAGCTACCTTGGTTGCAACTCGACGGACACCATCCGCAGCTCCCATTATTGCATTACGTGACCTCTGCAGAAAATTCGAACTTTGGGACTCGTCTTTTGTTGAGTTGGAAACGAACTTTACCTTCATTTCGTCTTCCAATGCTTGATCCTGCTGACCGAAGACATGTCAGCTCGATTTTCTGGATGACCGTCTATGTTAAATACTTTCAAAAGATCCTTTGAACGGGGATCCCTTTAAAAGGATGGATTGCAAGTT
>NW_027336450.1:0-1511 GCF_000331145.2 Cicer arietinum | reverse complement strand
TGCATCCAATAAGTTCATTTGTGTCATTGGATGAATATTTAGGTCATTTTCGTCCTCCCTAGAATTATTTTTGTCCAATTTGGGTTTTTACCCAATCTTGTGTATCCAATAAGTTCATTTGTGTCCTTGGATTAATATTTTGGTCATTTTCGTCCTCCCTAGGCTTTTTCCTTTCCAATTAGGGTTTTTAACAAATCTTGTGCATCCAATTTGTTCATTTGTGTCATTGGATTAACATTTAGGTCATTTTCGTCCTCCCTAGGCTTATTCTTGTCCAATTAGGTTTTTTAACCAATCTTGTGCATCCAATAGGTGTGTTTGTGTGATTGGATGAACATTTAGGTCATTTTCGTCCTCCCTAGGTTTATTCTAGTCCAATTAGGGTTTTTAACCAATCTTGAGCATCCAATAGGTGAGTTTGAGTCATTGGGTGAATATTTAGGTCATTTGCGTCCTCCCTAGGCTTATTCTTGTCCAATTAGGGTTTTTAACCAATCTTGTGCTTCAAATATGTTCATTTGTGTCATTGGATGAACATTTAGGTCATTTTCGTCCTCCCTAGGCTTATTCTTGTCCAATTAGGGTTTTTAACAAATCTTGTGCATACAATAAGTTCATTTCATTTAGGTCATTTTCGTCCTCCCTAGACTTATTCTTGTCTAATTAGGGTTTTTAACCAATCTTGTGCATACAATAAGTTAATTTGTGTCATTGGATGAACATTTAGGTCATTTTCGTCCTCCCTAGGCTTATTCTTGTCCAATTAGGTTTTTTAACCAATCTTGTGCATCCAATAGGTGTGTTTGTGTCATTGGATGAACATTCAGGTCATTTTCGTCCTCCCTAGACTTATTCTGGTCTAATTAGGGTTTTTAACAAATCTAATGCATACAATAAGTTCATTTGTGTCATTGGATGAACATTTAGGTCATTTTCGCCCCCCCTAGTCTTTTTCTTGTCCAATTAGGGTTTTAAACCAATCTTGTGCATCCAATAAGTTCATTTTTGTCATTGGATTAACATTTTGGTCATTTTCGTCCTCCCTAGGCTTATTCTTGTCCAATAAGGGTTTTTGACAAATCTTGTGCATCCAATATGTTCATTTGTGTTATTGGATGAAAATTTAGGTCATTTTCTTCCTCCCTAGACTTATTCTTGTCTAATTAGGGTTTTTAACCAATCTTGTGCATCCAATAAGTTCATTTGTGTCATTGGATTAACATTTTGGTCATTTTTGTCCTCCCTAGGCTTATTCTTGTCCAATTCGGGTTTTTAACCAATCTTGTGCATCCAATATGTTCATTTGTGTCATTGGATTAACATTTAGGTCATTTTCGTCATCTCTAGGTTTATTCTAGTCCAATTAGGGTTTTTAACCAATCTTGTGCATCGAATAGGTGCATTTGTGTCATTGGATGAACATTTAGGTCATTTTCGTCCTCCATAAACTTATTCATGTTCATTTAGGGTTTTTAACAAATCTTGTGCATCCAATATGTTCATTTGTGTCA
>NW_027336449.1:0-1238 GCF_000331145.2 Cicer arietinum | reverse complement strand
TGGTGACAAATCCAAATTCCTATCCTTGACATTAAAGGAAGGAGGCTTTGTCAAATATGGTGACAACAACAGAGGAATTAGGCAATGAGTCAACAACAGTGATTAAGAATGTATTATATGTTGAAGGACTCAAGCATAACTTGCTAAGCATAAGTCAGCTATGTGACAAAGGTTTTCAAGTAAGTTTTTCATCACAATCTTGCATTATTGAGCATAAAGATGACAAAAACATAAAGCTGATTGGTGACAGAATTAACAACATCTATATGTTGGATTTCAATTCTGTACCAAGTGCTGTATGTTGCTTGTTATCAAATCAAGATGAAACATGGTTGTGGCATAAACGCATTGCTCATATTCATATTAATCACTTGAATAAGCTTGTTAGCAAACAGCTAGTAATAGGACTCCCCAATAGGAAGTTTTCTAAGGATAGGTTGTGTGATTCATGTGAGAAGAGTAAACTGGTTAAGACTCCGTTTCCCTCTATAGATTTGGTTAGAACAAATAGAGTTTTACAACTAGTTCACATGGACCTTTTTGGACCTGCCCAAGTTAAGAGTTTAGGTGGAGACCTGTATGGATATGTGCTGGTTGATGATTATTCTAGATTCACATGGACTTACTTTTTAGCTCATAAAAGTGATACATTCTCTGTTTTCAAAAAGTTTGCTGCTTTAGTACAAAATGAGAATGATCTGAAAATTGTTTCAATAAAAAGTGATCATGGAGGTGAATTCCAAAATGATGCTTTTCAAAATTATTGTGAACTACATGGAATCAACCACATATATTCTGCCCCTAGGACACCACAGCAGAATGGGGTAGTGGAGAGGAAAAATAGATCCCTAGAAGAGTTAGCTAGGACCATGCTTAAGGACTCCAACCTACCTAAGTACTTTTGGGCAGATGCAATTAGTACAGCCACTCATGTTGTAAATAGAGTTCTCATTAGGCCCCTGCTTAGGAAAACACCCTATGAGCTTTACAAGGGTAGAAAACCAAACCTTTCCTACTTTAGAATCTTTGGTTGTAAGTGCTTTGTGTTGAACAATGGCAAAGAACACCTAGGAAAGTTTGACCCTAAGGCAGATGAAGGTATCTTTCTAGGATATTCCCAAACTAGTAAGGCCTATAGAATCCACAACAAAAGAACAAAGACCATAGAAGAGTCGGTTCATGTAAAGTTTGATGAATCATTTACAGAAAACTTGAACAAAACTCCTTCTAAGGTTGAT
>NW_027336448.1:4105-4477 GCF_000331145.2 Cicer arietinum | reverse complement strand
AATCTTATCCACCCAATATGTTCATTTGTATCATTGGATTATTATTTAGGTCATTTTCATCCTTCGTAGGTTTATTCTAGTCCAATTAGGGTTTTTAACCAATCTTGTGCATCAATTAAGTTCATTTGTGTCATTGTATGAACATTTAGGTCATTTTCTTCCTCCATAGGCTTATTCTTGTCCAATTAGGGTTTTTAACCAATCTTGTGCATCCAATAAGTTCATTTGTGTCATTGGATTCAGATTTAAGTAATTTTCGTCCTCCCTGAGTTTATTCTAGTTCAATTAGGGTTTTTAGCAAATCTTGTGCATCCAATAGGTGTGTTTGTGTCATTGGATGAACATTTAGGTCATTTTCGTCCTCCCTAGACA
>NW_027336448.1:2137-4009 GCF_000331145.2 Cicer arietinum | reverse complement strand
GTCCTCCCTAAGTTTATTCTAGTTCAATTAGGGTTTTTAACAAATCTTGTGCATCCAATAGGTGTGTTTGTGTCATTGGATGAACATTTAGGTCATTTTCGTCCTCCCTAGACATATTCTTGTCTAATTAGGGTTTTTAACCAATCTTGTGCTTACAATAAGTTCATTTGTGTCATAGGATTAACATTTAGGTCACTTTCGTCCTCTCTAGGCTTATTCTTGTCCAATTAGGGTTTTTAACCAATCTTGTGCATCCAATAGGTGTGTTTGTGTCATTGGATGAACATTTAGGTCATTTTCGTCCTCCCTAGGCCTATTCTTGTCCAATTAGGGTTTTTAACCAATCTTGTGCATCCAATAGGTGTGTTTGTGTCATTGGATGAACATTTAGGTCATTTTCGTCCTCCCTAGGCCTATTCTTGTCCAATTAGGGTTTTTAACCAATCTTGTGCATCCAATAGGTGTGTTTGTGTCATTGGATGAACATTTAGGTCATTTTCGTCCTCCCTAGGCCTATTCTTGTCCAATTAGGGTTTTTAACCAATCTTTTGAATCCAATATGTTCATTTGTGTCTTTGGATGAACATTTAGGTCACTTTCGTACTCCCTAGGCTTATTCTTGGCCAATTAGGGTTTTTAACCAATCTTGTGCATCCAATAGGTGTGTTTGTGTCATTGGATGAACATTTAGGTCATTTTCGTCCTCCCTAGGTTTATTCTTGTCCAATTCGGGTTTTTAACCAATCTTGTGCATCCAATAGGTGTGTTTGTGTCATTGGATGAACATTTAGGTCATTTTCGTCCTCCCTAGGTTTATTCTTGTCCAATTCGGGTTTTTAACCAATCTTGTGCATCCAATAGGTGTGTTTGTGTCATTGGATGAACATTTAGGTCATTTTCGTCCTCCCTAGGTTTATTCTTGTCCAATTCGGGTTTTTAACCAATCTTGTGCATCCAATAGGTGTGTTTGTGTCATTGGATGAACATTTAGGTCATTTTCGTCCTCCCTAGGTTTATTCTTGTCCAATTCGGGTTTTTAACCAATCTTGTGCATCCAATAGGTGTGTTTGTGTCATTGGATGAACATTTAGGTCATTTTCGTCCTCCCTAGGTTTATTCTTGTCCAATTCGGGTTTTTAACCAATCTTGTGCATCCAATAGGTGTGTTTGTGTCATTGGATGAACATTTAGGTCATTTTCGTCCTCCCTAGGCTTATCGTTGTCCAATTAGGGTTTTGAACCAATCTTGTGCATCTAATAAGTTCATTTGTGCGATTGGATTAACATTTAAGTTATTTTCGTCCTCCCTGAGTTTATTCTAGTTCAATTAGGGTTTTTAACAAATCTTGTGCATCCAATAGGTGTGTTTGTGTCATTGGATGAACATTTAGGTCATTTTCGTCCTCCATAGACTTGGTCTTGTCCAATTAAGGTTTTTAACCAATCTTGTGCATCTAATAAGTTCATTTGTGTCATTAGATGAACATTTAGGTCATTTTCGTCCTCCATAGACTTGGTCTTGTCCAATTAAGGTTTTTAACCAATCTTGTGCATCTAATAAGTTCATTTGTGTCATTAGATGAACATTTAGGTCATTTTCGTCCTCCATAGACTTGGTCTTGTCCAATTAAGGTTTTTAACCAATCTTGTGCATCCAATATGTTCATTTGTGTCATTGGATTTACATTTTGGTCATTTTCGTCCTCCATAGGCTTATTCTTGTGCAATTAGGGTTTTTAACCAACATTTTGCATCCAATATGTTCATTTGTGTCATTGGATTAACATTTAGGCCATTTTCGTCCTCCCTAGGTTTATTCTTGTCCAATTAGGGATTTTAACCAATCTTGTGCATCCAATAGGTGTGTTTGTG
>NW_027336448.1:0-726 GCF_000331145.2 Cicer arietinum | reverse complement strand
ACAATGTCCTCATGAACAATCATTGAATATCCAGATTCGTGAGAAGACATATTGATCAAGATTGAAGACTTCTTTTTGTTCTTCTTTTATTCAGTTTGTAATAATACTTTGAAAAGAAACGAAAGCGAGAAAGCCAGCTTGAAACTGGTGGCTACCTTCTTGGGTGAGAGAGCTCAACAAGAAGGAGTCGTGCTTTGATTCTGCGTTAGACTGCTGAGTGTCTACAAGGATCAGAGGGTGATCAATAGGAAAGAGATCATTAGAGATAGATAGGTTTCGGGGATGAAACTGGACAATCTGTAATTGATTCTTTCTATTGGAGAAGAAAATCTGAAATCCGATTGGATTGTCAGGACTGGATGTAGGTTGTCTCGTTGACAACTGAACCAGGATAAATTCTTGGTGCAATCTTCTCTAACCCTTAACTCCTTTAATTTTCTATCTTGCAATATTTGTATGTGTGATTAATATTAGATGCATGTTAAACATATTCTGTGTTAGGTAATATTGTTTAAATTGGAAATTTGACTCGCATGCATCTTGGTTAATCTCTTATCCATCTACTTGTAATTGCTAATCTTGTATGCCGCAATTTAATTCCGCTGTGTGTATGAAATTGATTAAATTTCTTAAAGAACTGATACATTCCGATTATTTTGAGGCCATAATAATCAACAATTGGCCTCAGAGCTTGACTTTTCGAGAGGTAAAACTCATAAAAGGAAT
>NW_027336447.1:0-1174 GCF_000331145.2 Cicer arietinum | reverse complement strand
TGTCATTGGATGAATATTTAGGTCATTTTCGTCCTCCCTAGGCTTATTCTTGTCCTATTAGGGATTTTAACCTATCATGTGCGTCCAATAAGTTCATTTGTGTGATTGGATGAACATTTCGGCCATTTTCGTCCTCCCTAGGCTTATTGTTGTCCATCTAGGGTTTTTAACCAATCTTGTTCTTCCAATAAGTGTGTTTGTGTCATTGGATGAACATTCTGGTCATTTTCGTCCTCCCTAGGCTTATTCTTGTCCAATTAGGATTTTTAACCTATCTTGTGCATTCAATAAGTTCATTTGGGTCATTGGATGAACATTTAGGTCATTTTTCGTCCTCCCTAGGCTTATTCTTGTCCAATTAGGATTTTTAACCTATCTTGTGCATTCAATAAGTTCATTTGGGTCATTGGATGAACATTTAGGTCATTTTTCGTCCTCCCTAGGCTTATTCTTGTCCAATTAGGATTTTTAACCTATCTTGTGCATTCAATAAGTTCATTTGGGTCATTGGATGAACATTTAGGTCATTTTTCGTCCTCCCTAGGCTTATTCTTGTCCAATTAGGATTTTTAACCTATCTTGTGCATTCAATAAGTTCATTTGGGTCATTGGATGAACATTTAGGTCATTTTTCGTCCTCCCTAGGCTTATTCTTGTCCAATTAGGGTTTTTAACCAATCTTGTTCATCCAATAAGTGTGTTTGTGTCATTGGATGAACAATTAGGTCATTTTCGTTATCCCTAGGCTTATTCTTGTGCAAATAGGGTTTTTAACCAATCTTGTGCGTCCAATAAGTTCATTTGTGTGATTGGATGAACATTTAGGCCATTTTCGTTCTCCCTAGGCTTATTCTTGTCCAATTAGGGTTTTTAACCAATCTTGTTCTTCCAATAAGTGTGTTTGTGTCATTGGAAGAACATTTTGGTCATTTTCGTCCTCCCTAGGCTTATTCTTGTCCAATTAGGATTTTTAACCTATCTTGTGCATCCAATAAGTTCATTTGGGTCATTGGATGAACATTTAGGTCATTTTCGTCCTCAATAGGCTTATTATTGTCCAATTAGGGTTTTTAACCAATCTTGTGCATCCAATAAGTGGGTCTGTGTCATGGGATGAACATTTAGGTCATTTTCGTCCTCCCTAGGCTTATTCTTGTGCAATTATGGTTTTTAA
>NW_027336446.1:0-1451 GCF_000331145.2 Cicer arietinum | reverse complement strand
ATCAGGAAGACTCTGGTGTACCCATTAATTATAACAGTGGAAGTTTTTACTGGATTAGGTCCCATGGTTTTTATTCTCTCAAATTGAGGGAAGTTTTCCACGCTAAAAATTGTGTTTGTCTCATATTTAAGCCAATTATTTTTGCTTTGTAGAATTGTATTTTCTGTTTTGTCATTTATCTGTACAGGTGGGGGAAAAAATATTCTGCATTATTGAGTAGTTATCGCTAATTATCTTTGGTTTTTCCCAACAGAAACAATTACTATGCGGGTGGGAGCTCTCCACCTGAACATCAAAGAGCTGATATTTAAATTTGTTTATAATCAAAGTTGATTGGTTTGATAAAGAATACATTTTCAGTTTATCAAAGAAAATAATTTTTAAAATGGTCAACACAATTCAAATATTTCTTTCTAGTATTTTCCAACACATTCAATCGAAAATTATCAAAAGAGTTAACTAATTGGTGTTCCTTTACTTTAAGTTATGATATGGATACTTCAAAATATGATAAGTTGAATCCATAAATGAAGAATATTGGTTTTGTTTGTGACATGTTAAAAGCAACTTGATGAATAATACCATCTATAGTCACTTCAAAAAATGAATGATCTTGTGTTGACTCCACAACGCGTGAATACCCTATAATTAGTATATATTGCATTTGATTCTTGTTTTTCTTTGTCATGAATTAAAGTTTTCAAGTCAAACTTGCTTTTAACTCTTGAAATAGCCACATATAACTGGCTATGATTAGATATTTATTTAGATAAGCATATCTCGACGTAGTCTAATGATTATCCTTGTAATTTGTCAATTTTCATTACAAGGGAAACAATGTTTGAAAATTGTCTGCTAATTAGCTTGAATGGCCTTGATGATTGAGAAATTGACATATACATTTGAGAGATATATGTTGATTATTACGACCTCGTAATTACAGAATATGACAGTCGTTATCAAATTAAAACAATACAGAAAACAGAATACGTCTAGCATACAATTAAGATAGAACATACAATCATACCATGCAAGATTTATTCGAATTGATACACAGCGGAAATATAACATGGCATACAAGATTAACAATTAAAAGTAAAATGATAAGGGATAGAATGCACCAAGGTTTATCCTGGTTCAGCTGTCAATATGACAGCCTACATCTAGTCCTGACAATCCAACTGGATTTCAGCTTTTTCTTCAATAGAAAGAATTGAGACTTGTTTACAGATTGTCCAGTTTCCTCGAAACCTATCTATCTAACTCAATCTTTTTCCTATTGCTTAACCCCTTGATCCTTGCAGTCACTCGTCAGACTCACACAAGATCAAGTCCAGCTCCTTCTTGATGATCTTTACATCAACGAAGATCGCAACCAATTTTCATATTGGATTTTTCACAGATGTTTCTTTATTACAGAAAAAATATAAAAGAAGTACAAAGTTTGTCTT
>NW_027336445.1:0-2393 GCF_000331145.2 Cicer arietinum | reverse complement strand
AACATAGTCTTCTTAGCATTAGGCAACTCTGTGATAATGGCTTTGAAGTTATTTTTAAACCAACCATATGTGAAGTGAGAATGGCAAATTCTGGACAAATCATATTTTCTGCATCTAGAAAGAAAAATCTTTACATTTTATACATTGAAGAATTACCAGTTGAATCTTGCCTCGTGTTCATAAATAAAGACAAATGGATATGGCATAAGAGAACTGGACGTTTGAGTATGAAAATAATTCAAAAAGTTGCTGTTTTTTACTAACCAAGATCAATCTTCGTTATAACCAAGATCAATCTTAAGTTAAAGTTTCAGTTTTGAACAGGAACTTTTTAAAAGGGGCAATTATAATTCAAACCCCCCTTCCTTATAATTGGCATTACTACTTTAATTGGCATTAGAGCCAGTCTCTAAGGTTTAAACACCCAAAAAGTTTTAGAGCAAAAGATTCAGGAAGATAAATGTCAAAAGCTAAATACATAACTGAAGAAGGGTCTTCAAACAGACCACCATACTTTGATGGCTCAAATTACTACTTTTGGAAAGGCAAAATGCAACTGTTCCTAAAGTCACAAGATACAGGTATATGGAGAATCATCACAAATGGAGACTTCATACCAAGAGTAGATCCAAATGACCCAACATCAACTGAAAAGAAAGAAACAGATTGGACAACAGATGAAAAATCTAAGGTACTTCTAAACTCAAAAGCTCAATTATTTTTATCATGTGCCTTAAGCAGGGAAGATTGTGAAAGAGTAGATGAATGATATATGGCCAAGAAGGTATGGGACCCAATGCAAACTCACCATGAGGGAACAAGTCATGTTAAGGAAACAAGAATTGACATTGGTATTCAAAAGTTCGAATTGTTTGAAATGAATGAAGGAGAAACAATCGATGAAATGTACTCAAGATTCACAACTATAGTGAACGAAATACATTCCCTTGGCAAAGCTTATTTAGTACAAGACAAGGTAAGAAAGATCATGAGATGTCTTCCAATCATATGGAGACCAATGGTAAAGTCATAAGTCAAGCCAAGAATCTAGAAGTATTGGGCTTAGAAGAGCTTATTGGAACTCTAAGGGCACATGAAGTATTGTTGCTAGAAGATAAACCTATAAAGAAAGGCAAAGTAATAGCCTTAAAAGCATCTCAAAGCTCATCAAACATTCAACAAACAAATGAGAAACGTGACTCAAAAGATAGCCAATAAGATGTTGATGAAGAGATTGCTCTTCTCACAAGAAAAATACAAAGAATGATGATGAGAAGAGATCAGATCAAAAAAGGATCCCCAGACAAAAAAGACTTCAAGACTGAAATCGATAAAAGAAAAATCACTTGCTTTGGATGCAAAAAACAAGGACATTACAAAACTGAATGTCCATTAAACAAAAAAGTGCCAAAGAAATTTCCTTTCAAAAAGAAGTCAATGATGGCAACCTGGGATAATTCTAATGAATCAGAAACAGATGAACCTGAAGAAGCAAATATGTGCTTGATGGCAAACATTGAAGATACAGAGGTAACAAATTCTGAACCATGTCTTGTATGTAAACAAATGGAAACATAATTTGATAATTTGCTAAATGATTCAAATTTTCTCATTCAAAAGTGTAGTTCGTTTAAAGAAAAATTTCACAAGGAAAAAGAAGAGAAAGAGAATATTCAGGCTATGAATGATAAACTTAAAGAGATCATTCAAAATCTGAAAGAATCACAACTCAAAAATCTTGAATCTGAAAAAACAAAAAGCCAAGATCGATCTTCACCTAAAACGAAGAACGATTTTCTCAAGGCTGAAGTTGAAACTCTTAAAAATGATTTGAAAAATTTCATTAAAGCTACTGAGACTTTTCAGAGAATCATGGGACCTCAAGTAGGGATATTTGATAAAGCTGAGCTTGGTTTTGATAAAACTCAAAAAACCAAAATGTATGAAACTTTCTTTGTTCCTGAAATGAAAGAAGGAAAATGCAAAATAAAATGTCCATATTGTGACAAAGTTGGACATTTAGAATTTGCATGCTATTTTAAAAAATGGGATGAAAAAATAAAGAACAAAAGGATCTTCAAGAAAGAAGAAAATTTGACAACAAAAGCAAATTTTTCTCAAAAATTGAAAAAGCAAGAACAATCTTCTGTTAATAAAAAAAAACGAAGAACGATCTGGAGACTTATCAAAACCAACTGAAACTCAGTTTTCTAAACCATTTTTAAAAACCACTAAATATTCTTCTTGGTCCAAGATTGGTCATTCTGAGATAACATTTAACACTAAGAAAAAAATCAAATTTCGAAGCTAACTCCTCAGGACCCAAAATCAAGTGGGTACCTAAAAAGGATATAATACATCATGCAGGATGGATCTCAAGATGTCAAGAAAAG
>NW_027336444.1:0-1197 GCF_000331145.2 Cicer arietinum | reverse complement strand
GGAGGACGAAAATGACCAAAATGTTAATCCAATGACACAAATTAACTTATTGGATGGACAAGACTGGTTAAAAACCCTAATTGGACAAGAAAAAGCCTAGGGACGACGAAAATGACCTAAATGCTCATCCAATGATACAAATGAACTTATTGCATGAACAACATTGGTTAAAAACCCTAATTGGACAAGAATAAGCCTAGGGAGGACGAAAATGACCAAAATGTTAATCCAATGACACAAATTAACTTATTGGATGGACAAGACTGGTTAAAAACCCTAATTGGACAAGAATAAGCCTAGGGAGGACGAAAATGATGTAAATGTTCATCCAATGACACAAATGAACTTATTGGATGGACAAGACTGGTTAAAAACCCTAATTGGACAAGAATAAGCCTAGGGAGGACGAAAAATAGCTAAATGTTCATCCAATGATACAATAGAACTTATTGCATGCACAAGATTGGTTAAAAACCATAATTGGACAATAATAAGTATAGGGAGGACGAAAATGACCTAAATGTTCATCCAATGAATCAAACACACCTTTTGGATGCACAACATTGGTTAAAAACCCTAATTGGACAGGAATAAAACTAGGGAGGACGAAAATGACCTAAATGTTCATCCAATTACAAAAATGAACTTATTGGATGCACAAGATTGGTTAAAAACCCTAATTGGACAAGAATAAGCCTAGGGAGGTCGGAAATGACCTAAATGTTAATCCAATGACACAAATGAACATATTGGATGCATAAGATTGGTTAAAAACCCTAATTGGACAAGAATAAGCCTAGGGAGGTCGGAAATGACCTAAATGTTAATCCAATGACACAAATGAACATATTGGATGCATAAGATTGGTTAAAAACCCTAATTGGACAAGAATAAGCCTAGGGAGGTCGGAAATGACCTAAATGTTAATCCAATGACACAAATGAACATATTGGATGCATAAGATTGGTTAAAAACCCTAATTGGACAAGAATAAGCCTAGGGAGGTCGGAAATGACCTAAATGTTAATCCAATGACACAAATGAACATATTGGATGCATAAGATTGGTTAAAAACCCTAATTGGACAAGAATAAGCCAAGGGAGGACGAAAGTGACCTAAATGTAATCCAATGACAAATGAATTTATTGCATGCACAAGATTGGTTAAAAACCCTAATTGGACAAGAATAAACCTAG
>NW_027336443.1:1158-1784 GCF_000331145.2 Cicer arietinum | reverse complement strand
TTCGTCCTCCCTAGACTTATTCTTGTCTAATTAGGGTTTTTAACCAATCTTGTGCATACAAAAGTTCATTTGTGTCATTGGATGAACATTTGGGTCATTTTCGTCCTCCCTAGGTTTATTCTTGTCCAATTAGGGTTTTTAACCAATCTTGTGCATCCATAAGGTGTGTTTGTCTCATTGGATGAACATTTAGGTCATTTTCGTCCTCCCTATACTTATTCTTGTCCAATTAGGGTTTTTAACCAATCTTGTGGATTCAATAACTTCATTTGTTTCATTGGATCAACATTTAGGTCATTTTCGTCCTCCCTAGGTTTATTCTTGCCCAATTAGGGTTTTTAACCAATCTTGTGCATCCAATATGTTCATTTGTGTCATTGGATGAACATTTAGGTCATTTTCGTCCTCCCTAGGTTAATTCTAGTCCAATTAGGGTTTTTAACAAATCTTGTGCATCCTATAGGCGTGTTTAAGTCATTGGATGAATATTTAGGTCATTTTCTTCAACCCTAGCCTTATGCTTGTCCAATTAGGGTTTTTAACCAATCTTGTGCATGCAACAAGTTCATTTGTGTCATTGGATGAAAGTTTTGGTCATTTTCGTCCTCCCTAGACTTATTCTTGTC
>NW_027336443.1:0-325 GCF_000331145.2 Cicer arietinum | reverse complement strand
AATTAGGGGTTTTAACCAATCTTGTGCATCCAATAAGTTCATTTGTGTCATTGGATTAACATTTAGGTCATTTTCGTCCTACCTAGACTTATTCTTTTCTAATTAAGGTTTTTAACCAATCTTGTGCATGCAATAAGTTCATTTGTGTTATTGGATTAACATTTAAGTCCTTTTCGTCCCCCCTAGGTTTATTCTAGCCCAATTAGTGTTTTTAACCAATCTTGTGCATCCAATAGGTGTGTTTGTGTCATTAGATGAACACTTAGGTCATTTTGGTCCTCCCTAGGCTTATTCTTGTCTAATTAGGGTTTTTAACCAATCTTGT
>NW_027336442.1:0-1104 GCF_000331145.2 Cicer arietinum | reverse complement strand
AGGGGTATAATCAGCCACAAAGGTGGCTTTTGTGAGGGCTTTTGGCAGCCACAAAGAAGTTGGGCACAAAATTTTGTGAGGGCTTTTGCAGCCACAAAGTCTGAAACAGGTTGGCATTTGTGCGGGCTTTTGCAGCCACAAAAGACAGACATTTGTGAGGGCTTTTGCAGCCACAAAAGTCTGCCTTTATGAGGGCTTAGGCCGCCACAAAGGACAGACTGACCGCCACAAATGACCTCCAGATTAAAAAAAAATATTTTGTGAGGGCTTAGGCCGCCACAAAATATTACGTATATTAAAAAATTAATTTTTTTAAATTCAAAATTAATTATGTATTATAATTTTATATATAATAAATTAATATAAATATAAATTTTAAATTTAAATTTAAATTGTAATTAAATTAAAATTATAATTAAATTTAAAATATAATATCATTATAAATTAAATTTAATATATAATAAACTAATCTGAATATAATTAAAAATTAAAGTTAAATTTAAAATAAAATATTTAAATTATAATTATAATTAAAGATTAATTTAAATTACAAATAAAAAAATTAAAATTAAAATTAAATTAAAATTTAAATAAAATTAAAATTAAATATTAAAATAAAAATAAATATTATATATAAAAATATAATATTAATAATAATTAAATTAATTACCACAAAATCAAATAAAACATGCATTCCAAAATTAACAAATAATGTCTTACAAACCCAAAATTTATAAATAATGTCTTACAAACGCAAAATTAAACATACAATAATTAACTAAGACAACATAATTAATATGTGTTCATACAACCCAAAAATAAATTATGAAATTATTCAAATGACATCAATCCTCATAATAATTCCTCTGATCAGCTCCACTCACACCATCATTATTTCTTGCCATGCCCGACGAAAGAAGTCCCTCAAAAGTATTATTAATTTGTGTTGGAGGAGACATCATGGTTTGAAATTGAATTTCATCTTCAATGGCACCACTACTAGTCGAATGAGGAGCCCTAGCTGGTTGAGGTTGATTTAAGTCTGGTCTGATCAACCCAGTTGTTGGCATAGTTGGTCGGTATGCAGTTTGATGATCTGGTTGA
>NW_027336441.1:1687-2611 GCF_000331145.2 Cicer arietinum | reverse complement strand
AACCCTAATAGGACTAGAATAAACCTAGGGAGGACGAAAATGACCAAAATGTTCATCCAATGAAACAAATGAAATTATTGGATTACAAGATTGATTAAAAACCCTACTTGGACAAGAATAAGTCTAGGTAGGATGAAAATGACCTAAATGTTCATCCAATGACTCAAACACATATATGGGATGCAGAAGATTGGTTAAAAACCCAAGTTGGACAAGAATAAACCAATGGAGGACGAAAATGACCGAAACGTTCATGAAATAACACAATCACATATATTGGATGCACAAGATTGGTTAAAAACCCTAATTGGACAAAAATAAGCCAAGGAATAAAGAAAATGACCTAAATGTTCATCCAATGACACAAACACACTTATTGGACGCACAAGATTGGTTAAAAGCCCTAGTTGGATAGGAATAAGTCTAGGGAGGACGAAAATGACCTAAATGTTCATCCAATGACACAAATACACCTATTGCATGCACAAGATTGGTTAAAAACCCTAGTTGGACTAGAATAAACTTAGGGATGACGAAAATTACCTAAATGTTCATCCAATGACACAAACACATCTATTGGATGCACAAGATTGGTTAAAAACCCAAGTTGGACAAGAATAAACCTAGGGAGGAAGAAAATGACCTAAACGTTCATCCAATAACACAAACACATATATTGGATGCACAAGATTGGTTAAAAAACCTAATTGGACAAGAATAAGTCAAGGAATAAAGAAAATGACCTAAATGTTCATCCAATGACACAAACACACCTATTGAATGCACAAATTTGGTTAAAAACCCTAATTGCACTAGAATAAACCTAGGTAGGACGAAAATGACCTAAATGTTCATCCAATGACACAAACACATCTATTGGATGCACAAGATTGGTTAAAAACCCAAGTTGGACAAGAATAAACC
>NW_027336441.1:0-301 GCF_000331145.2 Cicer arietinum | reverse complement strand
ATTGGATGCACAAGATTGGTTAAAAACCCAAGTAGGACTAGAATAAGTCTAGGGAGGATGAAAATGACCTAAATGTTCATCCAATGACAAAAATGAACTTATTGGATGCACAAGTTTGGTTAAAAACCCTAGTTGGACAAGAATAAGTCTAGGTAGGATGAAAATGACCTAAATGTTCATCCAATGACTCAAACACATATATGGGATGCACAAGATTGGTTAAAAACGCAAGTTGGACAGAATAAACCAATGGAGGACGAAAATGACCTAAACGTTCATCAAATAACACAAACACATATAT
>NW_027336440.1:381-1112 GCF_000331145.2 Cicer arietinum | reverse complement strand
TTCGTCCTTCCTAGACTTATTCTTGTCCAACTAGGGTTTTTAACCAATCTTGTGAATCGAATAGGTGTGTTTGTGTCATTGGATGAACATTTACGTCATTTTCGTCCTCCTTACGCTTATTCTTGTCGAATTAGGGTTTTTAACCAATCTTGTGCATCCAATAAGTTCTTTTGTAGCATTGAATGAACAATTAGGTCATTTTCATCCTCCCTAGGCTTATTCTTGTCCAATTAGGGTTTTTAACCAATCTTGTGCATCCAATAAGTTCTTTTGTAGCATTGAATGAACAATTAGGTCATTTTCATCCTCCCTAGGCTTATTCTTGTTCAATTAGGGTTTTTAACCAATCTTGTGCATCCAATAAGTTCTTTTGTAGCATTGAATGAACAATTAGGTCATTTTCATCCTCCCTAGGCTTATTCTTGTCCAATTAGGGTTTTTAACCAATCTTGTGCATCCAATAGGTGTGTTTGTGTCATTGGATGAACATTTAGGTCATTTTCGCCCTCCCTAGGTTTATTCTAGTCCAATTAGGGTTTTCAACCAATCTTGTGCATGCAATAGGTGTGTTTGTGTCATTGGATGCACATTTATCTCATTTTGGTCCTCCGTAGGCTTATTCTTTTTCAATTAGGGTTTTTAACCAATCTTGTGCATCCAATAAGTTCTTTTGTAGCATTGAATGAACAATTAGGTCATTTTCATCCTCCCTAGGCTTATTCTTGTCCAAT
>NW_027336440.1:0-370 GCF_000331145.2 Cicer arietinum | reverse complement strand
GTGTGTTTGTGGCATTGGATTAACATTTATGTCATTTTCGTCCTCCCTACGCTTATTCTTGTCCAATTAGGGTTTTTAACCAATCTTGTGCATCCCATAGGTGTGTTTGTGTCATTGGAGGAATATTTATGTCATTTTCGTCCTCCGTAGGCTTATTCTTTTCCAGTTACGGTTTTTAACCAATCTTGTGCATCCAATAAGTTCATTTGTGTTTTTGGATTAACATTTAGGTCATTTTCGTCCTCCCTAGGCTTATTCTTTTCCAATTATGGTTTTTAGCCAATCTTGTGCATCCAACAAGTTCATCTGTGTCATTGAATTAAATTTTAAGTCATTTTCGTCCTCCCGAGGCTTATTCTTGTCCAATTAG
>NW_027336439.1:0-1497 GCF_000331145.2 Cicer arietinum | reverse complement strand
TGTGCATCCAAAAGGTGTGTTTGTGTCATTGGATGAACATTTAGGTCATTTTCATCGTCCCTACACTTATTCTTGTCCAATTAGGGTTTTAACACTTCTTGTGCAAGCAATAAGTTCATTTGTGTCGTTGGATTGACATTTAGGTCACTTTCGTCCTCCCTAGGTTTATTCTAGTCCAATTAGGGTTTTTAACCAATCTTGTGCATCCAAAAAGTTCATTTTTGTCATAGGATGAACATTTAGGTCCTTTTCGTCCTCCCTAGGTTTATTCTAGTCCAATTAGGGTTTTTAACCAATCTTGTGCATGCAATAAGTTCATTTGTGTCATTGGATTAACATTTATGTCATTGTCGTCAACCCTAGCCTTATTCTTGTCCAACGAGGGTTTTCAACCAATCTTGTGCATCCAATAGGTGTGTTTGGGCCATTGGATGAACATTTAGGTCATTTTCTTCGTCCCTAGACTTATTCTTGTCTAATTAGGGTTTTTAACCAATGTTGTGCATCCAACAAGTTCATTTGTGTCATTGAATGAACATTTAGGTTATTTTCGTCCTCCCTAGGCTTATTCTTGTCCAATTAGGGTTTTTAACCAATCTTGTGCATCCAATATGTTCTTTTGTGTCATTGGATTAACATTTAGGTCTTTTTCGGCCTCCCTAGGTTTATTCTAGTCCAATTAGGGTTTTTAACCAAGCTTGTGAATCCAATAGGTGTGTTTGTGTCATTGGATGAACATTTAGGTCATTTTCGTCCTCCCTAGGCTTATTCTTGTCCAATTAGGGTTTTTAACCAATCTTGTGCATCCAATATGTTCATTTGTGTCATTGGATTAACATTAATGTCATTTTCGTCCTTCCTAGGCTTATTCTTGTCCAATTAGGGTTTTTAACAAATCTTGTGCATCCAATATGTTCAATTGGGTCTTTGTATTAACATTTAGGTCATTTTCGTCCTCCCTAGGTTTATTCTAGTCAAATTAGGGTTTTTAACCAATCTTGTGCATCCAATAGGTGTGTTTGTGTCATTGGATGAACATTTAGGTCATTTTCGTCCTCCCTAGGCTTATTCTTGTCCAATTAGGGTTTTTAACCAATCTTGTGCATCCAATAGGTGTGTTTGTGTCATTGGATGAACATTTAGGTCATTTTCGTCCTCCCTAGGCTTATTCTTGTCCAATTAGGGTTTTTAACCAATCTTGTGCATCCAATAGGTGTGTTTGTGTCATTGGATGAACATTTAGGTCATTTTCGTCCTCCCTAGGCTTATTCTTGTCCAATTAGGGTTTTTAACCAATCTTGTGCATCCAATAAGTTCATTTGTGTCACTGGATTAACATTTTGATCATTGTCGTCCTCCCTAGGCTTATTCTGGTCCAATTATGCTTTTTAACCAATCTTGTGCATCCAATATCTTCATTTCTGTCATTGGATTAACATTTAGGTCATTTTCGTCCTCCCTAGGTTTATTCTATTCCAATTATGGTTTTTAACCAAT
>NW_027336438.1:0-1770 GCF_000331145.2 Cicer arietinum | reverse complement strand
TATAGTTTGAGTAAAGTATTTCAATGGAAAAAATTATAAGTAACAAAAAAGTGGATAAAAAAATTTACTTGTATATCAGTCCACATTATATCTTTCGCATTCTTCAACGCCTTATTTCTCCAATCGTCAATTGTGATGAGGATATTCTGACGAACAACAGCCCCAATATAACTTACAAACATGGAACTGTTGGGGTCAATTGGCTGACCACTCTCATTCCATCCAACCTAATAAACTCATATAGTAAGTACATGCTTTCAAAAAAGATAAATAATAAACAGCAAACAAAGTATAGTATGCCTCAAATTTTATGACACTACTCCTTGCTTTTATGACATTTTGCATGATGGTTGCACCATGTTTGACTTCATTTTCATAAGTCTTTGGATTGACAACTTCCACATTTTGACGATCTAAATCCTTGTTGGTATCCATTTATCTACAACAAGTTCAACATGCAGTTCAGTATAACTTCAACAAGTTCAACATGTAGTAGTCTTAGTACGTAGCAGTATAAGTTCAACATGCATTTTAGTGACAACAAAAAAATTAATAAATACAACACCTGAATAGTGAGAAGAAATACGCAGGTTAGTAGGAGAAGGAACACCGAGAATGCGCAGAAATACGAACGGTTCGTATGACAGAGTATGGTTCGCAGAAATACATAATGAGGGTTACATATTTCAATGAGAAGAGATGGTTCATAGGGATAATAACACAGATGGAGATGGTTAGCAATGAAGATGATAATGGCAATATGGTTCGTAGGAAATAATAACACAGAAGATAGGGTTCGCAATGAGAAGAACAATGAAGAGGAGGAGGACACTAGCGTAGTGAAGTTTACGTAATGAAGAGGAAACTAAAGCGGTTTTCAGTTATATATAAAACCCTATTACAACGTTTTTCCGAAAGAGCGCTGTAAAAAACCTCCTTATTTTATTTTTTAAAACCCTATTCTAGCGCTTTTTTAGAAGCCTTTTACAGCGCTTTTTCGAAAGAGCGCTGTAAAAGACCTCCTTATTTTATTTTTAAAAGCCTTTTATAGCGCTTTAGCAACAAACGCTTTAAAAGACCTCTTTATTTTCTTATGTAATAAGGCTGTTTTTTTAAATGCCGTATACATCACTTATTGTCAAAGCACTCTAAAAGACCTCCTTATTTTATTTTTAAAAGCCTTTTACAGCGCTTTGGCAACAAGCACTTTAAAAGGCTTTGTGACCCTTTTAACTTGGTATAAAACAAAGCTTTGTGACCTCCTTATTTTTTTTAAAGGCTTTTATAGCGCTTATGGACAAAAGCGCTGTAAAATTACAAGTTTATATTCAGTTCAGTTCAAGTAAAATACCTATATTTGGATTTTTTTTCTTTCCAAATAATTATTTAACTACCTATATATATATCAATGCTAAATTACATGATCAGCCAATATCAGGATGATCAATTCAAGTTCAAGATAAATTTCCAGTACTCAAACAAAGCTTTTTCAAGTTCAATATAAGTCACAAATCAGTTATGGCAGGTCAAACATACACTTAAATTACATGACTTAGTATCAAATACAGTTCAAGCTAAATACTAAAATGCTCAATTCTGGCAGATCAAACAATTAAATTACATGAACTCAGTTCAGATTACATGGCTTATATAAAACAATTAAACACATTAAGATGCCTTTCTTCTTTTCCTGGTGGAATTCACATTTGTTTGTCTATTAACATACGAAACGATGGATTAATCCAAATTCCCTCATCATGATCATCTCTA
>NW_027336437.1:805-1257 GCF_000331145.2 Cicer arietinum | reverse complement strand
CTTTTGCATCCAATAGGTGTGTTTGTGTCATTTGATGAACATTTAGGTCATTTTTGTCCTCCCAAGGTTTATTCTAGTCCAATTAGGGTTTTTAAACAATCTTGTGCATCCAATAGGAGCGTTTATGTCATTGGGTGAACATTTAGGTCGTTTTTGTCCTACATAGACTTATTCTTGTCCAACTAGGGTTTTTAACCAATCTTGTGCAACCAATAATTTCATATGTGTCATTGGATGAACATTTAGGTCATTTTCGTCCTCCCTAGGTTTATTGTAGTCCAATTAGTGTTTTTAACCAATCTTCTACATCCAATAAGTTCATTTGTGTCATTGGATTAACATTTAGGTCATTTTCGTCCTCCCTTGGCTTATTCTTGTCCAATTAGGGTTTTTAACCAATCTTGTGCATACAATAGGTGTGTTTGTGTCATTGGATGAACATTTAGGTCATT
>NW_027336437.1:0-229 GCF_000331145.2 Cicer arietinum | reverse complement strand
GTCATTATCGTCCTCCATTGGCTTATTCTTGTCCAATTAGGGTTTTTAACCAATCTTGTGCATACAATAGGTGTGTTTGTGTCATTGGATGAACATTTAGGTCATTTTCGTCCTCCCTTGGCTTATTCTGGTCCAATTAGGGTTTTTAACCAATCTATTGCATCCATTAAGTTCATTTGTGTCATTGGATGAACATTTAGGTCATTTTCGTCTTCCCAAGGTTTATTCT
>NW_027336436.1:918-1281 GCF_000331145.2 Cicer arietinum | reverse complement strand
TCATCCCTAGGGTTATTCTTGTCTAATTAGTGTTTTTAACCAAACTTGGGCTTCCAATATGTTTATTTGTGTCTTTGGATTAACATTTAGGACATTTTCGTCCTCGCTAGGCCTTTTCTTGTCCAATTAAGGTTTTTAACCAATCTTGTGCATCCAATAAGTTAATCTGTGTCATATGATTATCATATTGGTCATTTTCGTCCTCCTTAGGCTTATTCTTGTCCAATTAGGGTTTTTAACCAAACTTGTGCATCCAATAAGTTCATTTGCGTCATTGGATTAACATTTTGGTTATTTTCGTCCTCCCTAGGCTTATTCTTGTCCAATTAGGGTTTTTAACCAAACTTGTGCATCCAATAAGTT
>NW_027336436.1:0-417 GCF_000331145.2 Cicer arietinum | reverse complement strand
CATTTAGGACATTTTCGTCCTCCCTAGGCTTATTCTTGTCAAATAAGGGTTTTTAACCAAACTTGTGCATCAAATAAGTTCATTTGTGTCATTGGATTAACATTTAAGTCATTTTCGTCCTTGCTAGGCTTATTCTTGTCTAATTACGGTTTTTAACCAATCTTGTGTTTCCAATAAGTTCATTTGTGTCATTGGATTATCATTTAGGACATTTTCGTCCTCCCTAGGCTTATTCTTGTCAAATAAGGGTTTTTAACCAAACTTGTGCATCCAAAAATTTCATTTGTGTCATCTTATTAACATCTAAGTCATTTTCGTCCTCGCTAGGCTTATTCTTGTCTAATTAGGGTTTTCAACCAATCTTGTGTTTCCAATAAGTTCATTTTTGTCATTGGATTATCATTTAGGACATTTTCG
>NW_027336435.1:0-2711 GCF_000331145.2 Cicer arietinum | reverse complement strand
CACCGGATCCCATCAGAACTCCGCAGTTAAGCGTGCTTGGGCGAGAGTAGTACTAGGATGGTTCACCTCCTGGGAAGTCCTCGTGTTGCACCTTTTTTTTATTCTATGTTTTGCCGAAAAATTCACGGAGCAGTTGCTCAAAAAGCGATTTTCGGGTCGGTTGTTTTATTTGTTGTTGGAAATAAATATAAGATTATTTTGTCTTTACAAAGAAAGTTTCATGCTTCGGATGGATTTTAATTAGTTAGTCGGGGGTGCCTATTTTTGCGGTATTTTCTTTGTAGCAACGCGTATATACAATTACGACGCATTAATTTGCAGGTGCGATCATACCAGCACTAATGCACTGGATCCCATCAGAACTCCGCAGTTAAGCGTGCTTGGGCGAGAGTAGTACTAGGATGGGTGACCTCCTGGGAAGTCCTCGTGTTGCACCTTTTTTTTTATTCTATTTTTTGCCGAAAAATTCACGGAACAGTTGATCAAAAAGCGATTTTCGGGTCGGTTGTTTTATTTGTTGTTGGAAATAAATATAAGATTAGTTTGTCAATACAAAGAAAGTTTCATGCTTCAAATGGATTTCAGGAAATAAATATAAGATTAGTTTGTCTTTACAAAGAAAGTTTCATGCTTCGGATGGATTTCAATTAGTTAGTCGGGGGTGCCTATTTTTGCGGTATTTTCTTTGTAGCAACGCGTATATACAATTACGACGCATTAATTTACAGGTGCGATCATACCAGCACTAATGCACTGGATCCCATCAGAACTCCGCAGTTAAGCGTGCTTGGGCGAGAGTAGTACAAAGATGGGTGACCTCCTGGGAAGTCCTCGTGTTGCACCTTTTTTTTTATTCTATTTTTTGCCGAAAAATTCACGGAACAGTTGATCAAAAAGCGATTTTCGTGTCGGTCGTTTTATTTGTTGTTGGAAATAAATATAAGATTAGTTTGTCTTTACAAAGAAAGTTTCATGCTTCGGATGGATTTCAATTAGTTAGTCGGGGGTGCCTATTTTTGCGGTATTTTCTTTGTAGCAACGCGTATATACAATTACGACGCATTAATTTACAGGTGCGATCATACCAGCACTAATGCACCGGATCCCATCAGAACTCCGCAGTTAAGCGTGCTTGGGCGAGAGTAGTACTAGGATGGGTGACCTCCTGGGAAGTCCTCGTGTTGCACCTTTTTTTTTATTCTATTTTTTGCCGAAAAATTCACGGAACAGTTGGGGGAACAGTTGATCAAAAAGCGATTTTCGTGTCGGTCGTTTTATTTGTTGTTGGAAATAAATATAAGATTAGTTTGTCTTTACAAAGAAAGTTTCATGCTTCGGATGGATTTCAATTAGTTAGTCGGGGGTGCCTATTTTTGCGGTATTTTCTTTGTAGCAACGCGTATATACAATTACGACGCATTAATTTACAGGTGCGATCATACCAGCACTAATGCACCGGATCCCATCAGAACTCCGCAGTTAAGCGTGCTTGGGCGAGAGTAGTACTAGGATGGGTGACCTCCTGGGAAGTCCTCGTGTTGCACCTTTTTTTTTATTCTATTTTTTGCCGAAAAATTCACGGAAGAAGTTGATCAAAACGCGATTTTCGGGTCGGTTGTTTTATTTGTTGTTGGAAATAAATATAAGATTAGTTTGTCTTTACAAAGAAAGTTTCATGCTTCGGATGGATTTCAATTAGTTAGTCGGGGGTGCCTATTTTTGCGGTATTTTCTTTGTAGCAACGCGTATATACAATTACGACGCATTAATTTGTAGGTGCGATCATACCAGCACTAATGCACCGGATCCCATCAGCACTCCGCAGCTAAGCGTGCTTGGGCGAGAGTAGTACTAGGATGGATGACCTCCTGGGAAGTCCTCGTGTTGCACCTTTTTTTTTATTCTATTTTTTGCCGAAAAATTCACGGAACAGTTGATCAAAAAGCGATTTTCGTGTCGGTCGTTTTATTTGTTGTTGGAAATAAATATAAGATTAGTTTGTCTTTACAAAGAAAGTTTCATGCTTCGGATGGATTTCAATTAGTTAGTCGGGGGTGCCTATTTTTGCGGTATTTTCTTTGTAGCAACGCGTATATACAATTACGACGCATTAATTTACAGGTGCGATCATACCAGCACTAATGCACCGGATCCCATCAGAACTCCGCAGTTAAGCGTGCTTGGGCGAGAGTAGTACTAGGATGGGTGACCTCCTGGGAAGTCCTCGTGTTGCACCTTTTTTTTATTCTATTTTTTGCCGAAAAATTCACGGAACAGTTGGGGGAACAGTTGATCAAAAAGCGATTTTCGGGTCGGTTGTTTTATTTGTTGTTGGAAATAAATATAAGATTAGTTTGTCTTTACAAAGAAAGTTTCATGCTTCGGATGGATTTCAATTAGTTAGTCGGGGGTGCCTATTTTTGCGGTATTTTCTTTGTAGCAACGCGTATATACAATTACGACGCATTAATTTGCAGGTGCGATCATACCAGCACTAATGCACCGGATCCCATCAGAACTCCGCAGTTAAGCGTGCTTGGGCGAGAGTAGTACTAAGATGGGTGACCTTCTGGGAAGTCCTCGTGTTGCACCTTTTTTTAATTCTATTTTTTGCCGAAAAATTCACCGAACAGTTGATCAAAAAGCGTTTTTCGGGTCGGTTGTTTTATTTGTTGTTGGAAATAAATATAAGATTAGTTTGTCTTTACAAA
>NW_027336434.1:0-681 GCF_000331145.2 Cicer arietinum | reverse complement strand
TAGCAAGACCTCCAGCATTCAATGGAACAGCTTATATGTACTGGAAGCACAGGATGCTGATATTCCTGGAAGCCAGTGGCATAGACATCCTTGACGCTGTTGAAAATGGCCCATATATTCCCAAGATCGCTGGAACAAATGACTCGATGATTCCCAAGCCCAGAGCCGAATGGTCTGAGGACGATAAAAAGAAGGTAGGTTATAATGCTAAAGCTAAGAACATTATAACATCTGCTTTGTGTGCAGAAGAATTCTTTAGGGTATCAAACTGCAAATCAGCAAAGGAAATGTGGGACATTCTTCAAGAAACACATGAAGGAACTACAGATGTGAAAAGAGCTCGCGTAAATACACTTATGCACGAATACGAATTGTTCAGCATGAAGAAAGATGAATCTATAAGTGATCTACAGACGAGATTTACACACGTGATAAACAACCTTCATGCACTGGGAAAACAGGTGGAGAATGAACAACAGATCGGAAAGATTATGAGGTGTCTAACCAGAGAATGGCAGCCCAAAATAATTGCCATAGCTGAATCTAAAGATCTAGCAAAGATGACAACAGCAACACTATTTGGAAAACTAAGGGAACATGAAATGGAAGTGCATCGGTTGGACGAATCAGAACTAGAAAGCAGGAAAAAGAAAGGATTATCCTTGAAAGTCCAAGCCCATC
>NW_027336433.1:2118-2692 GCF_000331145.2 Cicer arietinum | reverse complement strand
CATCCAATGACACAAACACACCTATTGGATGCACAAGATTGGTTAAAAACCCTAACTTGAACAAAATAAATCTAGGAAGGACGAAAATGACCTAAATGTTAATCCAATGACACAAATTAACATATTGGAAGCACGAGATTAGTTAAAAACCATAATTGGACAAGAATAAGCCTAGGGAGGATGAAAATGACCTAAATGTTCATCCAATGACACAAACACACCTATTGGATGCACAAGATTGGTTAAAAACCCTAACTTGAACAAAATAAATCTAGGAAGGACGAAAATGACCTAAATGTTAATCCAATGACACAAATTAACATATTGGAAGCACGAGATTAGTTAAAAACCATAATTGGACAAGAATAAGCCTAGGGAGGATGAAAATGACCTAAATGTTCATCCAATGACACAAACACTCCTATTGGATGCACAAGATTGGTTAAAAACCCTAATTAGATTGGTTAAAAATCCTAATTGGGCAAGAATAAGCCTAGGGAGGAGGAAAATGACCTAAATGTTCCTGCAATGACACAAATGAACTTATTGCATGCACAAGATTGGTTAAAAACTT
>NW_027336433.1:0-1424 GCF_000331145.2 Cicer arietinum | reverse complement strand
CCTAGGGAGGACAAAAATGACCTAAATGTTCATCCAATGACACAAACACACCTATAGGATGCACAAGATTGGTTAAAAACCCTAATTGCACAAGAATAAACCAAAGGAGGACGAAAATGACCTAAATGTTAATCCAATGATACAAATGAACATATTGGATGCACAAGATTGGTTAAAAACCCTAATTGGACAAGATTAAGCCTAGGGAGGACAAAAATGACCTAAATGTTCATCCTTTGACACAAATGAACTTATTGGATTCAGAAGATTGGTTAAGAACCCTAATTGGACAAGAATAAGTCTAGGGAGGACAAAAATGACCTAAATGTTCATCCAATGACACAAACACACCTATAGGATGCACAAGATTGGTTAAAAACCCTAATTGCACAAGAATAAACCAAAGGAGGACGAAAATGACCTAAATGTTAATCCAATGATACAAATGAACATATTGGATGCACAAGATTGGTTAAAAACCCTAATTGGACAAGATTAAGCCTAGGGAGGACAAAAATGACCTAAATGTTCATCCTTTGACACAAATGAACTTATTGGATTCAGAAGATTGGTTAAGAACCCTAATTGGACAAGAATAAGCCGAGGGAGGACGAAAGTGACCTAAATGTTAATCCAATGACACAAATCAACTTATTGCATGCACAAGATTGATTAAAAACCCTAATTGGGCAAGAATAAGTATAGGGAGGACGAAAATGACCTAAATGTTCATCCAATGACACAAACACACCTTTTGGATGCAAAAGATTGGTTAAAAACCCTAATTGGACAAGAATAAGCCGAGGGAGGACGAAAGTGACCTAAATGTTAATCCAATGACACAAATCAACTTATTGCATGCACAAGATTGATTAAAAACCCTAATTGGGCAAGAATAAGTATAGGGAGGACGAAAATGACCTAAATGTTCATCCAATGACACAAACACACCTATTGGATGCACAAGATTGGTAAAATATCCTAATTGGACTAGATTAAGCCTAGGGAGGACGAAAAAGACTTAAATGTTCATCCAATGACACTAATGACCTTATTGCATGCACAAGATTGGTTAAAAATCGTAATTGGACAAGAATAAGCCTAGGGAGGACGAAAATGACCTAAATGTTCATCCAATGACACAAACACACCTATTGGATGCACAAGATTGGTTAAAAACCCTAATTGGACTGGAATAAACCTAGGGAGGACGAAAATGACCTAAATGTTAATCCAATGACACAAATGATCATATGGGATGCACAAGATTGGTTAAAAACCCTAATTGGACAAGAATAAGCCTAGGGAGGACGAAAATGATCTAAATGTTAATCCAATGACACAAATAAACATATTGGATCCACAATATTGGTTAAAAACCCTAATTGGACAAGAACAAGCCTAGGGAGGACGAAAATGACCTA
>NW_027336432.1:0-1135 GCF_000331145.2 Cicer arietinum | reverse complement strand
ATTTAGCAGGGTTTAAACGGAGTCTGAACTTCCTTAGTCGCACAAACAACTTTTGAAGGTTAACAACATGTTCTTCTTCGGTCCGATATTTTGCAATCATATCATCCACGTAAACCTCTATTTCCTTATGCATCATGTCATGAAACAAAGTTACCATTGCTCTTTGATAGGTTGCCCCAGCATTCTTCAATCCAAATGGCATCACTTTATAACAGAAAGTCCCCCATTGTGTAATGAATGTAGTTTTCTCCATATCTTCGGGAGCCATCTTGATTTGATTATACCCTGAGAAACCATCCATGAAGGAGAAAAGAGAATATTGAGCAGTGCTATCTACTAGGACATCAATGTGAGGCAAAGGAAAATCATCCTTTGGACTAGCTTTATTTAAATCCCGATAATCAACACACATTCGAACTTTTCCATCTTTCTTTGGAACCGGAACAATGTTAGCAACCCATTGAGGATATTTTGCCACAGCTAAGAAACCAGCATCAAATTGTTTCTTGACTTTTTCTCTAATTTTAAGTGACATATCAGGCCTCATCCTCCTCAATTTTTGTTTAATTGGAGCACATTCAGGCTTAAGTGGCAGCTTGTGTTCAACTATGTTAGTATCTAGCCCAGGCATATCCTGATATGACCATGCAAAGACATACACATAATCAATTAAAAGTTTAACCAACTTTTCTCGCTCACTTTCTTTCATAGACATATCAATTTTAACTTCTTTTTTATCACGCTCAGTCCCTAAATTGATCACCTCAACAGGTTCTTGATAGGGTTGGACTATCTTAGTTTCCTGTTCAATTAAGCTTTCTAATTCTGGGGGAAGCTCACAATCGTCTTCACAATCCTCATCAGCATGATTAATCAGACGTTCAAAATTACAAGAAATGGTTCTAGCGCTGCTATTTTCAACATATTCATTTTTGACTCTGCATTGTTTAAATTAAGAAGAAAAAGGAAAAAAAAAAAAGAAAATATGAATAAGGATTGCCAAAAGAAAGAGAAAAGAGAAACGAGAAAAAACAAAACCAGTTGGAGAATTCAAAAATGCATTTATTGATAGTAAGTACGGAATTGAAATACATATGCCCTAACTAGTTATCCTTATAGCCTTGGGCAGAGCAAA
>NW_027336431.1:0-1045 GCF_000331145.2 Cicer arietinum | reverse complement strand
ATAAGTTCATTTGTGTCATTGGATGAACATTTAGGTAATTTTCGTCCATCGTAGACTTATTCTGGTCCAATTAAGGTTTTTAACCAATCTTGTGGATGCAATAAGTTCATTTGTGTCATTTGATTTACATTTAGGTCATCTTTGTCATCCCTAGCCTTATTCTTGTCCAATTAGCGTTTTTATCCAATCTTGTGCATTCAATAGGTGTGTTTGTGTCATTGGATGAACATTTAGGTCATTTTCGTCCTCCCTAGATTTATTCTAGTCCAATTAGGGTTTTTAACCAATCTAGTGCATCCTATAGATGTGTTTGTGTCATTGGATGAACATTTAGGTCATTTTCGTCCTCCCTAGACTTATTCTTGTCCAATTAGGGTTTTTAACCAATTTTGTGCATCCAATAGGTGTGTTTTTGTTATTGGAGGAACATTTACATCTTTTTCGTCCTCGCTAGAGTTATTCTTGTCTACTTAGGGTTTTTAACCAATCTTGTGCATACAATAAGTTCATTTCTGTCATTGGATGAACATTTAAGTCATTTTCGTCCTCCCTAGACTTATTCTTGTCCAATTAGGGTTTTTGACCAATCTTGTGCATGCAATAAGTTCATTTTTGTCATTGGATTTACATTTAGCTCATTTTGGTCAACCCTAGCCTTATTCTTGTCCAATTAGGGTTTTTAACCAATCTTGTGCATCCAATAGGTGTGTTTGTGTCATTGGATGAACATTTAGGTCATTTTCGTCCTTCCTAGACTTATTCTTGTCTAATTAGGGTTTTTAACCAATCTTGTGCATTCAATAAGTTCATTTGTGTCATTGGATAAAAATTTGGTCATTTTCGTCCTGCCTAGGCTTATTCTTGTCCAATTAGGGTTTTTAACCAATCTTGTGCATCCAATAAATTCATTTCTGTCATTAGATTAACATTTATGTCATTTTCGTCCTCCGTAGGTTTATTCTAGTTCAATTATGGTTTTTACCTAATCTTGTGCATCCAATAAGTTCATTTGTGTCATTGGATGAACATTTAGGTAATTTTCGTC
>NW_027336430.1:0-1602 GCF_000331145.2 Cicer arietinum | reverse complement strand
ACTTATGGGATGCACAAGATTGATTAAAAACCCTAATTGGACAAGAATAAGCCTAGGGAGGACTAAAATTAATTAAATGTTCATCGAATGACACAAATGAACTTATTGGATGCACAAGATTGGTCAAAAATCCTAATTGCACAAGAATAAGCCTAGGGTGGACGAAATTGACCTAAATGTTCATCCAATTACACAAAAGAACTTATTGGATGCACAAGATTGGTTAAAAACACTAATTGGACAACAATAAGCCTAGGGAGGACGAAAATGACCTAAATGTTCATCCAATGACACAAATGAACTTATGGGATGCACAAGATTGATTAAAAACCTTAATTGGACAAGAATAAACCTAGGGAGGACGAAAATGACCTAAATGTTCATCCAATGACACAAATGAACTTATGGGATGCACAAGATTGATTAAAAACCTTAATTGGACAAGAATAAACCTAGGGAGGACGAAAATGACCTAAATGTTCATCCAATGACACAAATGAACTTATGGGATGCACAAGATTGATTAAAAACCTTAATTGGACAAGAATAAACCTAGGGAGGACGAAAATGACCTAAATGTTCATCCAATGACACAAATGAACTTATGGGATGCACAAGATTGATTAAAAACCTTAATTGGACAAGAATAATCCAAGGGAGGACGAAAATGACATAAATGTCCATCCAATGACATAAATGAACTTATTGGATGCACAAGATATGTTAAAAAAACCTAATTGGACAAGAGTAAGCCTAGGGCGGACAAAAATGACCTAAATGTTCATCCAATTACACAAATGAACTTATTGGATGCACAAGATTGGTTAAAAACCCTAATTGCACCAGAAAAAGCCTAGGGTGGACGAAATTGACCTACTTATTGGATTCACAAGATTGGTTAAAAACCCTAATTGGTCAAGAATAAGTCTAGGGCGGACGAAAATGACCTAAATGTTCATCCAATTACACAAATGAACTTATTGGAGGCACGAGATTGGTAAAAACACTAATTGAACAAGAATAAGCCTAGGGAGGACGAAAATGACCTAAATGTTCATCCAATTACACAAATGAACTTATTGGATTCACAAGATTGGTTAAAAACCCTAATTGGTCAAGAATAAGTCTAGGGCGGACGAAAATGACCTAAATGTTCATCCAATTACACAAATGAACTTATTGGAGGCACGAGATTGGTAAAAACACTAATTGGACAAGAATAAGCCTAGGGAGGACGAAAATGACCTAAATGTTCAACCAATGACACAAACACACCAATTGGATGCACAAGATTGGTTAAAAACCTTAATTGGACAAGAATAAGCCTAGGGAGGACGAAAATGACCTAAATGTTCATCCAATGACACAAACACACTTAGTGGATGCACAAGATTGGTTAAAAACCATAATTGGACAAGAATAAGCCAAGGGAGGACGAAAACGACATAAATATCCATCCAATGACACAAATGAACTTATTGGATGCACAAGATATGTTAAAAAAACCTAATTGGACAAGAATAAGCCTAGGGAGGACGAAAATGACCTAAATGTTCATCCAATTACACAAATGAACTTATTGGATGCACAAGATTGGTTAAA
>NW_027336429.1:0-239 GCF_000331145.2 Cicer arietinum | reverse complement strand
TTTTAACCAATCTTGTGCATCCAATAGGTGTGTTTGTGTCATTGGATGAACATTTAGGTCATTTTCGTCAACCCTACGCTTATTCTTGTCCAATTAGGGTTTTTAACCCATCTTGTGCATCCAATATGATCATTTGTCTCATTGGATTAACTTTTAGGTCATTTCCGTCCTCCCTGGGTTTATTCCAGTCCTATTAGTGTTTTTAACCAATCTTGTGCATGCAATAAGTTCATTTGTGT
>NW_027336428.1:0-654 GCF_000331145.2 Cicer arietinum | reverse complement strand
TTGACTTTGATGAAATTTTTTCACCTGTGGTGAAGATGTCCTCTATTTGAATTGTGCTTGGGTTAACATCTAATTTGAACCTAGAAGTTGAACAACTTGATGTGAAAATTGCATTCCTTCATGGTGATTTGGAGGAAGAGATCCGTATGGAGCAACCAGGGGGTTTCGAAGTCAAAGGTAAAGAGCAACTTGTGTGCAAATTAAAGAAAAGCTTGTATGGGCTCAAACAAGCACCACGACAATGGTACAAGAAATTTGATACTTTCATGGAGAAACATAGGTATGGTAAAACTACTTCTGACCATTGTGTATTTATCAAGAAACCCTCTGATGGTGATTATATTATTCTCTTATTATATGTGGATAACATGTCGATTGTTGGTCATGACACTAAGAAGATTCAATCATTAAAAAAAGATTTGAACAAGTTTTTTGCAATGAAAGACTTGGGTCCTGCAAAACAAATTATGGGTTTGAGAATCACTCGTGACAGAAAGAATAATAAATTGTGGTTGTCTCAACACAGTTATATTGAGAAGGTGTTAGAGAGGTTTAACATGAGCAATTGCATACCTGTTAATACTCCACTTGCAACAAGATCTCATGGTGCAACAATTGTACCGGAAATATATGATCATAAGTGGTCTAGTACGG
>NW_027336427.1:10279-12517 GCF_000331145.2 Cicer arietinum | reverse complement strand
AATATTAATTTATTCATTTTTCCTCTCTCTTCGGTCTTTATATATATATGATCTAGTGATGATCTAGCGACAATTGTGTTGGAAGGAATAGGCATGGCAGATAAGGATGGGAGAGAGGCAAAAGAAGATGAAATAGATGGTAGAGGACCAACAGATGAGGTAGAGTGGTCAACGGGAAAGTTCAAAAACTGACTTTTTCCAAAAATGGAAGAACTGGTTTTCTGTGGTGAAACAAATAGTGGAGACATGGTAGACAGAAGAGGATTAGATAAGAGAGTACTAAAGTCATGTGTAGGGCAGTGAGGTGGTTGAGAAAAAAAGGGAATATGTGAAGGGATAGCGCCAGATGTTTGGGCAAAAAGAGTGGGATGTGATGGGATATGTTCTGGAGAACGTTCTGGAGGGGGTGGAGAACGTTCTGGTGTAGGAGTTTTGTCTGAGATTGCATTGGGATCAGTAGAAGGAGAAGAAAAAGAAATAGAATTTCTGGAAGGTCGTCTTTAGGCTGATCTCTTCCTTTTGAGAGAGATGGGACATGATGGAAGAGTAGTTGTTGGAGCAGAGGCGGTGTTGCGCATATGAGATAAATTTTTGGTGGAAAATTTGGAAATTTTGATCAAGGATTTTTCAGATGCAAGAGATACTCCAAAATGCCTGAAGATTTTAGTCAGGACCATGCCATAAGGCACAGTATTCTTTTTGTAATCTTTCTGGGCTGCACAGATCATGTGCTGGAGAATAACATGAGGTAAGTTCAATCTCTTGCAGTTTAACAGATGATAGATGAGCAAGGCGTCATTATCAGAAACGTACTCATGACTTCCACAGTGTGGAAGTAGAGTATGTTGACACATATTGTTGAAGACTTTAGGAAGAGGCTTTAAGTAAGTGGCTAAATAACGTGTGGAGTTTTCTTCAAACAGCTCGGCCAAAACATCTGTCTTTCTAAGACCCAGAGCTGAATACCAGTTGTCACCAAAGACAGATGGCCCTTCTGTTGGAAGCTGAAGGATGTTGGCCAAAATGTCTGGAGTCAATCTGATTTCCACTCCCTTTATTTTTGAGATAAAAAGAGATTTGTCAGCAAAGGTTTTGGCATTGCAGTAGAAAGCACGGACAACATCTGGGAAAAAAGATTCAGAGATCTTTAAGAATGAAGTCCATCCAAGAGCATCCGTATGGTGCTGAACAGCATTGCCATCCACAACAAGATTATCAAAAACAAAGATTCTTCCTATCCCAACTGGGCGTTGAGCCCATTTTTCATTGAAGAGTTTTGATTTTGCAAGGGAGATTAGAGGAGGAGCATTCTGTTTTGGTTTCTTAGTTGGGGGAGATGGTTCAGAATCAGAGGATGTGGATATAGGGGAAGATCGTTTGGAAGTCTTTTGTGGAGAAGATTTTGGTGGAGGGGCAGTTGGAGAATGTTCTTGTGATGGTGAACGTTCTTGTGAAGGAGCAGTTGGAGAACGTTCTTGTTCTGGAGAAATTGGTTTTTGACTGTTTTTTAGGTTTTGTTTTGGGGCAAGCGTTTTCTTTCTTTGAGGATTTGGGAGATTTTTTCGAGCAAGAAACTGAGCAATAGTGATTGTGTTTTTGGTTCTCATGGGTTTAGATGGAGGTTTTGGTTGAGAGAGTGGTTCTTTTTGGTTTGGAGAAGGAGAAACAATGTCATTTAACGATCTCCGTTTTTGATGAGGAGGAGTTGCGTGTGAAGGTTCAGAAGAGAAAGCCGATTTTGAGGGTGTCGAAGGGTTAGTAGTCGTTGGTGGATTTTGTGGTGGAGGAGTTGGTACTGTAGGCATCGGGTGTCTTTGTGGTTCAGATTGTGTTGGAGATTTTTCTACCGGAGGACACGATTCAGAAGAGTCATCACTCTCAGAGTCTGAAATGATAAAGTAGTAAGGTTTAGGGTTCATGGACTTTGATGTTCCAATGCCAGACTGGACGCGCATGGAGCGGCGTGGAGGAGTGATTCTGGTGCGAAGATGGGGAGGCACTTGAGCGTAGTTTGGTGTAGGTCGAGTGTATAGTGGTGGAAGAAAGGTAGACAGAGGCATGAGGTTTAGAACTTCTTGACTGTTTTGAGGAGATGGAGAGGCGGAAGATGAGTGTGGTGGTGAAGGGCGAGGTGGTGGAGAGGGAGAACGCTCTCTGGATTGGTATGAGGACGATGAAGAGGAAGGTGTACAGAGAGAGGCATTTTTTCGTGCAGACTGTTTGGTTCGAGCCATTTTT
>NW_027336427.1:2517-3740 GCF_000331145.2 Cicer arietinum | reverse complement strand
TTTCTGGAAGGTCGTCTTCCGGCTGATCTCTTCCTTTTGAGAGAGATGGGACAGGATGGAAGAGTAGTTGTTGGAGCAGAGACAGTGTTGCGCATGTGAGATAAATTTTTTGTGGAAAATTTGGAAATTTTGATCAAGGATTTTTCAGATGCAAGAGATACTCCAAAATGCCTGAAGATTTTAGTCAGGACCATGCCATAAGGCACAGTATTCTTTTTGTAATCTTTCTGGGCTGCACAGATCATGTGCTGGAGAATAACATGAGGTAAGTTCAATCTCTTGCAGTTTAACAGATGATAGATGAGCAAGGCGTCATTATCAGAAACGTACTCATGACTTCCACAGTGTGGAAGTAGAGTATGTTGACACATATTGTTGAAGACTTTAGGAAGAGGCTTTAAGTAAGTGGTTAAATAACGTGTGGAGTTTTCTTCAAAAAGCTCAGCATGCACATCTGTCTTTCTAAGACCCAGAGCTGCATACCAGTTGTCACCATAGACAGATGGCCCTTCTGTTGGAAGCTGGAGAATGTTGGCCAAAATGTCTGGAGTCAATCTGATTTCTACTCCTTTTATTTTTGAGATAAAAAGAGATTTGTCAGCAAAGGTTTTGGCGTTGCAATAGAAGGCACGAACGACTTCTGGGAAAAAGGATTCAGATATTTTTAAGAAGGAGGTCCATCCAAGAGCATCCGTATGGTGCTGAACAGCATTGCCATCCACAACCAGATTATCAAAAACAAAAATTCTTCCTATCCCAACTGGGCGTTGAGCCCATTTTTCATTGAAGAGTTTTGATTTTGCAAGGGAGATTAGAGGAGGAGCATTATGTTTTGGTTTCTTAGTTGGGGGAGATGGTTCAGAATCAGAGGATGTGAATATAGGGGAAGATCGTTTGGAAATCTTTTTTGAAGATTTTGGTGGAGGGGCAGTAGGAGAACGTTCTTGTTCTGGAGAAATTGGTTTTGGACTGTTTTTTAGGTTTTGTTTTGGGGCAAGCGTTTTCTTTCTTTGAGGATTTGGGAGATTTTTTCGAGCAAGAAACTGAGCAATAGTGATTGTGTTTTTGGTTCTCATGGGTTTAGTTGGTGGTTTAGGTTGAGAGAGTGGTTCCTTTTGGTTTGGAGAAGGAGAAACGATGTCATTTAACGATCTCCGTTTTTGATGGGGAGGAGTTGCGTGTGAAGGTTCAGAAGAGAAAGCCGATTTTGAGGGTGTCGAAGG
>NW_027336427.1:0-2438 GCF_000331145.2 Cicer arietinum | reverse complement strand
GATTCAGAAGAGTCATCACTCTCAGAGTCTGAAATGATGAAGTAAAAAGGTTTAGGGTTCATGGACTTCGATGTACCAATACCAGACTGGACGCGCATGGAGCGGCGTGGAGGAGTGATTCTGGTGCGAAGATGAGGAGGCACTTGAGCGTAGTTTGGTGTAGGACGAGTGTATAGTGGTGGAAGAAAGGTGGACAGAGGCATGAGGTTTAGAACTTCTTGACTGTTTTGAGGAGATGGAGAGGCGGAAGATGAGTGTGGTGGTGAAGGGCGAGGTGGTGGAGAGGGAGAACGCTCTCTGGATTGGTATGAGGACGATGAAGAGGAAGGTGTACAGAGAGAGGCATTTTTTCGTGCAGACTGTTTGGTTCGAGCCATTTTTGTTTTTCTGGGAGGAAGATGATGAAGAAGATGAACAGTGAATGTGATATAGATAAAGAGAGATGATTCCAGCTTTTGGGGAAAAGAAGGTGGGAAGAGGAGCAGTTTTCTGACTTGAGTGGATGGAGAGAAAAAGGTGGAGTAATGATGAGTTTGTACCTAGGGAAATGGGAAAAGCATTTTGGGGGATTGGAGAGTGTATGTGTCAGCATTCTAACACCAGACACAAGGGCACGTGTAATAAATGCCAAGATTTGCCTTTTTTACTTTTGAGAGGGAAAAGCAGACTGTTGCTTTTTCCAGAACGGAGAATGATGAATCGCGAAACGGAGACTGATAAACGATCTCCGTTTTCTGCAGAAGCAGATTTCAACCAGAATTTTCTGGATTTTTCATGATTCTCAGTTTTTCCTTGATTGAATTAAAACTATCCTCCACAAGAGGCTTAGTGAAAATGTCAGCAAGTTGATTTTGAGTATCAACGAAGATTAATTCAACGTCTTTCTTATTGACATGATCACGAATGAAATGATGTTTTATTTCAATATGCTTTGATCTAGAATGCTGAATAGGATTTTTAGACAGATTTATAGCACTTGTATTATCACAATAAATTGGAATATTGGAATAGCTTACAGAGTAATCTTGAAGTTGGTTCTTGATCCACAAAACTTGTGAACAGCAGTTTGCAGCTGACACATATTCAGCCTCAGTTGTGGATAGTGCTATGGTGTTCTGTTTTCTGCATGACCAACTGATTAATGCTTCACCTAGGAACTGACATGCTCCACTTGTGCTTTTTCTTTCAACTTTGTCTCCAGCATAATCAGCATCACAGTATGCTATAATATCAAAATGGGAACCTTTTCTATACCAAAGACCAAGATTAGTTGTTCCAACGAGATATCTAAATATGCGTTTAACTGCAGTTAAGTGGGATTCTTTTGGCGCTGATTGAAATCGAGCACATAATCCTACTGCAAACACAATATCTGGTCTGCTAGCAGTTAGATATAGCAGAGAACCGATCATTCCACGATATTCTTTTTCAGAGACAGATTTGCCATTTTCATCTTTTTCTAAGGAAGTGGATGGATGCATGGGAGTTGTCATAATTTTTGACTCATTCATTTTATATTTGATCAACAGATCTTTGATATATTTTTCTTGACAAACAAAAATGCCTTTTTCGTATTGTTTGATTTGTAAACCAAGAAAATATCTTAATTCCCCCATCATGCTCATTTCAAATTCACTTTGCATAAGTTTTGAGAAATCTTCACATAGTTTTTCATTTGTTGATCCAAAAATGATATCATCCACATATACTTGAACAATGAGTAATTCATTTCCTTCAGTTTTCTTGAATAAAGTAGTATCGATTTTTCCTCTTTGAAAATTGTTATCGATCAGAAATGAACTCAGTCTTTCGTACCACGCCCTTGGTGCTTGTTTTAAGCCTTAAAGAGCTTTGGTAAGTTTGAAAACATGATTTGGTTTTGCTTGGTTTTCAAAACCTGGGGGCTGTTTTACATACACTTGTTCATTTAAAAAACCATTTAAGAAAGCACTTTTCACATCCATTTGAAACAGTTTGATGAGTTTATGAGATGCATATGCAAGAAGTATTCGAATAGCTTCTAACCTTGCAACTGGAGCAAAAGTTTCATCATAGTCTATACCTTCTTGTTGATTGTAGCCTTGAGCTACTAATCTTGCTTTGTTTCTTACGACCTTACCTTCTTCATCAAGCTTGTTTCTGAATACCCATCGAGTGCCAATAATAGTTTGATCTAAAGGATCTGGTACTAGAGTCCAAACTTCATTTTTCTCAAACTGTAGAAGTTCTTCCTTCATGGCGTTAATCCAAGATTGATCAGTAATAGCATCTTTGATTGACTTTGGTTCAATCTGAGATATCATTGCCATGCTGTCGTCATCATTTTTGAATGATATTCTAGTTCGGATTCCATCAGCTGTGTCTCCAATGATCTAAGTTTGAGGATGATCTCCAATGGTTTTCCAGCTTTTTGGTGGAGAATGAAACGGAGATTGTTT
>NW_027336426.1:0-709 GCF_000331145.2 Cicer arietinum | reverse complement strand
CAATGACACAAACACGCCTATTGGATGCA
The DNA here is from genome assembly GCF_000331145.2 of Cicer arietinum. Taxonomy (NCBI): domain Eukaryota; kingdom Viridiplantae; phylum Streptophyta; class Magnoliopsida; order Fabales; family Fabaceae; genus Cicer; species Cicer arietinum. The sequence goes on along the minus strand of NW_027336426.1, from coordinate 680 downwards.
CAAGATTTGTTGAAAACCCTAATTGGACAAGAATAAGCCTAGGGAGGCCGAAAATGACCTAAATGTTCATCCAATGACGCAAATGAACTTATGGGATGCACAAGATTGGTTAAACACCTTAATGGGACAAGAATAAGTCTAGGGAGGACGAAAATGAGCTAAATGTTCATTCAATGACACAAACACGCCTATTGGATGCACAAGATTTGTTGAAAACCCTAATTGGACAAGAATAAGCCTAAGGAGGACGAAAATGACCTAAATGTTCATCCAATGACACAAATGAACTTATTGGATTCACAAGATAGGTTAAACACCCTAATTGGACAAGAATAAGCCTAAGGAGGACGAAAATGACCTAAATGTTCATCCAATGACACAAATGAACTTATTGGATTCACAAGATAGGTTAAACACCCTAATTGGACAAGAATAAGCCTAAGGAGGACGAAAATGACCTAAATGTTCATCCAATGACACAAATGAACTTATTGGATGCAAAAAATTGGTTAAAAACACTAATTGGACAAGAATAAGCCTAGGGAGGAACAAAATGAACTAAATGTTCATCCAATGACATAAACACACTTATTGGATGCAAAAGATTGGTTAAAAATCCTAATTGGACAAGAATAAGCCTAAGGAAGAAGAAAATGACCTAAATGTTCATCCAATGACAC
>NW_027336425.1:0-1320 GCF_000331145.2 Cicer arietinum | reverse complement strand
CTAGGGAGGACGAAAATGACCTAAATGTTCATCCAATGACACAAACACACCTATAGGATGCACAAGATTGGTTAAAAACCCTAATTGGACAAGAATAAACCTAGGGAAGACAAAAATGACATAAATGTTAATCCAATGACACAAATGAACATATTGGATGCACAAGATTGGTTAAAAACCCTAATTGGACAAGAATAAGCCTAGAGAGGACGATAGTGACCTAAATGTTAATCCTATGACACAAATGAACTTATTGCATGCACAAGATTGGTTAAAAGCCCTAATTGAAGAAGAATAAGTATAGGGAGGACGAAAATGACCTAAATGTTCATCCAATGACACAAACACACCTATTGGATGCACAAGATTGGTTAAAAACCCTAATTGGGCAAGAATAAGCCTAGGGAGGACGATAGTGACCTAAATGTTAATCCAATGATACAAATGAACTTATTGGAAGCACAAGATTGGTTAAAAACCCTAATTGGGCAAGAATAAGCCTAGGGAGGACGATAGTGACCTAAATGTTAATCCAATGATACAAATGAACTTATTGGAAGCACAAGATTGGTTAAAAACCCTAATTGGGCAAGAATAAGCCTAGGGAGGACGATAGTGACCTAAATGTTAATCCAATGATACAAATGAACTTATTGGAAGCACAAGATTGGTTAAAAACCCTAATTGGGCAAGAATAAGCCTAGGGAGGACGATAGTGACCTAAATGTTAATCCAATGATACAAATGAACTTATTGGAAGCACAAGATTGGTTAAAAGCCCTAATTGAAGAAGAATAAACCTAGGGAGGACGAAAATGACCTAAATGTTAATCCATTGACACAAATGAACATATTGGACACACAAGATTGGTTAAAAACCCTAATTGGACAAGAATAGGGCTAGGGACGACAAAAATGACCTAAATGTTCATCCAATGACACAAACACACCTATTGGATGCACAAGATTGGTTAAAATTGCTAATTGAACAATGAGTCTAGGGAGGACGAAAATGACCTAAATGTTCATCCAATGACACAAATGAACATATTGGATGCACAAGACTGGTTAAAAACCCTAATTGGACAAGAATAAGCCTAGAGAGGACGAAAATGACCTAAATGTTCATCCTATGAGACAAATGAACTTATTGGATGCACAAGATTGGCTAAAAACCCTAATTGGACAAGAATAAGCCTAGGGAGGACGAAAGTGGCCTAAATGTTAATCCAATGACACAAATGAACGTATTATATTCAGAAGATTGGTTAAAAACCCTAATTAGAGAAGAATAAGTCTAGGGAGGACGAAAATGACCTA
>NW_027336424.1:0-1452 GCF_000331145.2 Cicer arietinum | reverse complement strand
AGTAAGCGATAATGATGAAAGTTCAACATAGACGACCCAACTTCTAGATGAAAATGAGGAGCGTGAGAGACGTTTAGCATTCAATTCATCCATGATTTTAGCCAGAGAACATGTTCGGTTAGGGTAGTGTATAGAAAAATAAATAAGATAAAAAAAAATCATTGCAATAAAAATAAATTGACAAAACACATAAAATTATATTCACAATATAACAAAATAAAAATAATAATAGGGGTAATATAAATAAAATAATAAATAATAAAATAACTATATATAATTAATTAGATTGGGCTTGACTCTCAAATATCCCCGGCGGAGTCGCCAGCTGTTACGTCCGGTTTGTCCGCGAAAAAGGAGTCGCCACCAATTTTATTTTTATTAACGGAAAAATTGGATAACACCTTGTTGGTATCAGTGACCTCGCAATAACAGAAAATATATCAGTTTTCGTTACAAAATTAATCTGTATCAAGTGCACAACGGAAATTAAGTTTTGAGGCATGCAAAGTTAGCAATATAGAAAATTAAAGAGAGAGAGTTAGAGAAGAAGACACAGAGATTTATCCTGGTTCGGTTGTTCCACAACAACCTACGTCCAGTCCTGAAAATCCAATCGGATTTCAGATTTTCTTCTCCTTCAATAGAAAGAATCAATTACAAAGATTTTCCAGTTTCCTCCCTGAAACCTATCAATCTCTAATTATATCTTTCCTATTGAATACCCTCTGATCCTTGAAGACACTCAGCAGCCTATCACAGAATCAAAGTGCGACTCTTTCTTGTTGAGTCCTCTCAACCAAGAAAGTAGCCACCAGTTTCGAGCTGGCTTTTCTTGCGTTCTATTTCGTTCAAAGTTTTATTACAGAAAGAATAAAGATTGTAAAACAAAAGGGTCTTCAATCTTTATGAATGTTGCTCTTCACAAATCTGGATATTCATGGATTGTTCTTGAGCACATTATCATTTCTCTTAGATTGTCAACAAACTGTATTGAGATCTGTAATCACAATTATGAAGTTGTTAGTTTGTTGTTATGAACAGCTGAGAGCGTTATGAGAAATTATGAAAGATATGAATTGTTATGTAAAAGTTATTTGAATAAAGATTGAAAGACATCTTATATAGTTTCTGAAAAACCAACTACGAAATCGATTTCCCAATCGATTTTGTAAAGTTATAAAAGGTGCTAAATCGATTTGCCAATCGATTATCGCAATTCTTGTTTTTCTTTAATCTTGAAACTATACAAGCTAATCGATTTACCAATCGATTCTTTAAAACAACACTTTTCAGTAGAACATGTCCAGACTTGTATAAATCGATTGCCTAATCGATTTCTAGGAAACTGTTTTAATAAAACTAATTTCAATCGATTACTCAATCGATTTTCCAAATCTCAGAGTTCACTGTGTTTTTTTAAAAGGTTTATTTCAATCGATTTGCCAATCGATT
>NW_027336423.1:549-1088 GCF_000331145.2 Cicer arietinum | reverse complement strand
CATTTTGATATTATAGCATACTGTGATGCTGATTATGCTGGAGATAGAGTTGAAAGAAAAAGCACAAGTGGAGCATGTCAGTTCTTAGGCGAAGCATTAATCAGTTGGTCGTGCAGAAAACAGAACACCATAGCACTATCCACAACTGAGGCCGAATACGTTTCAACAGCAAACTGTTGTTCACATGTTTTGTGGATTAAAAACCAACTTCAAGATTACTCTGTAAGCTATTCCAGTATTCCAATTTATTGTGATAATACAAGTGCTATAAATTTTTCCAAAAATCCAATTCAGCATTCTAGATCAAAACATATTAAAATAAAACATCATTTCATTTGTGATCATGTCAATAAGAAAGATGTTGAATTAATCTTTGTTGGTACTCAAAATCAACTTGCTGACATTTTTACAAAGCCTCTTATTGAGGATAGTTTCAATTCAATCAAAGAAAAACTGAGAATCATGAAAATTCCAGAAAAATCTGTTTCTGTAGAAAACGGAGATCGTTTATCAGTCTCCGTTTCGCGATTCATCATTCT
>NW_027336423.1:0-323 GCF_000331145.2 Cicer arietinum | reverse complement strand
CCTCCGAGCCAAAATCCAAAATACACAAAAATACATAAAATACACTTTAAAATTATGGGTCTTACCCTAGGCACAAACTGTTACTATTGGGCAGCATACTCATCATTATTCCACCTTTTTCTCTCCATCTTCTCAAGTCAGAAAACAGTTTTTCTTCTCACCTTCTTTTCCCCAAAAGCTGGACTAACCTTCTCTCTCTCTCTCTCCATACCATTTTCACTGTTCATCTTCTTCACCATTTTTTTTTCTTCTAAAAAACGACCATGGCTCGAACCAAACAGTCAGCATGCAAAAATGCCTCTCCCTGTACACCACCCTCTTCA
>NW_027336422.1:0-670 GCF_000331145.2 Cicer arietinum | reverse complement strand
ATTCTTGTCCAATTAGGGTTTTTAACCAATCTTGTGCATCCAATAAGTTCATTTGTGTCATTGGATCAACATTTTGGTCATTTTCGTACTCCCTCGTCTTATTCTTGTCCAATATGTGTTTTTAACCAATCTTGTGCATCCAATAAGTTCATTTGTTTCATTGGATTAACATTTAGGCCATTTTCGTCCTCCCTAGGTTTATTCTTGTTCAACTAAGGTTATTAACCAATCTTGTGCATCCAATAAGTTCATTTGTGTAATCGGATGAACATTTAGGTAATTTTCGTCCACCCTAGGTTTATTCTTGTTCAACTAAGGTTATTAACCAATCTTGTGCATCCAATAAGTTCATTTGTGTAATCGGATGAACATTTAGGTAATTTTCGTCCACCCTAGGTTTATTCTTGTTCAACTAAGGTTATTAACCAATCTTGTGCATCCAATAAGTTCATTTGTTTCATTGGATTAACATTTAGGTCATTTTCGTCCTCCCTAGGTTTATTCTTGTTCAACTAAGGTTATTAACCAATCTTGTGCATCCAATAGGTGTGTTTGTGTCATTAGATGAACATTTGGGTCATTTTTTTCCTCCCTAGACTTATTCTTGTCCAATTAAGGTTTTGAACCAATCTTGTGCATCCAATAAGTTCATTTGTGTCATTGGGTCAAC
>NW_027336421.1:0-1144 GCF_000331145.2 Cicer arietinum | reverse complement strand
TGACACAAACACACCTATTGAATGCGCAAGATTGGTTAAAAACCTTAATTGGACAATAATAAGGCTAGGGTTGACGGAAATCACCTAAATGTTAATCCAATGACACAAATGACCTTATTGAATGCGCAACATTGGTTAAAAACTCTAATGGGACAAGAATAAGCCTAGGGAGGACGAAAACGACGTAAATGTTCATCCAATGACACAAATAAACTCATTGGATGCACAAGAATTGTTAAAAACCTTAATTGGACAAGAAAAAGTCTAAGCAGGACGAAAGTGACCTAAATGTTCATACAATGACATAAATGAACTTATTACATGCACAAGATTGGTTAAAAACACTAATTGAACTAGAATAAACCTAGGGAGGACGAAAATGACCTAAATGTTCGTCCAATGACACAAACACACCTATTGGATGCACAAGATTGGTTAAAAACCCTAATTGGACAAGAATAAGCCTAGGGAGGACGAAAATGACCTAAATCTTAATCCAATGACACAAATGAACTTATTGGATGCACAAGATTGGTTAAATACCCTAATTGGACAAGAATAAGCTTAGGGAGGACGAAAATGACCTAAATGTTCATCCAATGACATAAATGAACTTATTGCATGCACAAGATTGGTTAAAAACCTTAATTGGACAAAATTAAATCTATGGAGGACGAAAATGACCTAAATGTTCATCCAATGACATAAACACACCTATTGGATGAACAAGATTGGTTAAAAACCATAATTGGACTAGAATAAACCTAGGGTGGACGAAAATGACCTAAATGTTAATCCAATGACACAAATGAACTTATTGGATGCACAAGATTGGTTAAAAACCCTAATTGGACAAGAATAAGCTTAGGGAGGACGAAAATGACCTAAATGTTCATCCAATGACACAAACACACCTATTGGATGCGCAAGATTGGATAAAAACCCTAATTGGACAATAATAAGGCTAGGGAGGATGAAAATGACCAAAATGTTTATCGAATGACACAAATGAACTTATTGGGTGCAGAAGATTGGTTAAATACCCTAATTGGACAAGAATAAGCCTAGGGAGGACGAAAATGACATAAATGCTCATCCAATGACACAAATGAACTTATTGCATGCACAAGATTGGTTAAAAACC
>NW_027336420.1:0-1029 GCF_000331145.2 Cicer arietinum | reverse complement strand
CTTGAAGACTTTTACTAGCTATCTTTTGTTAATGTTATTTTGAATGTATTTTATTTTTGGGGACTCCCGCTCTGATAGTGACATCGGGAATAAATTTTTAGAAAATAAAAAACTTGAAAATAATTTAAAATTTGTTTTAAATGAGAACTTTTTTTTAACAACATCTCAAAAAAAATTTATCTTTACAATTGATTTTCTTTTTCTTAAAAGTAATTTTCAATTGAGGATTTATTTTTGTAACCAATTGAGAATTTATTTGATGACGAAGATAAAAAAGATAAATTAGGAAAAGTTATATTCTTTTTAAATTTAAAAATCAAATTTTGATGAGTAATATCATAAAGTGATCATGTTAAATCATAAAACAAGATATAATTCATATCTATTGTAAATCATTTTTAATTACTGTTGAACAATAATAACGGTTAATTTATTAAAAATATTTAAATCTTATTATAATTACTTTCAAGAATAGTTGAGATATGCTTACAATATAAAAAATTTCTACTATAGTGGATAACAATTAAACTCTATAATATAATTTATTTCTAATTTTTATTATTGAGAAGTAGTTTATCTGAATTTAAGTAGGATAGAAATCGACAAAATGACATATAATTTTTTTGGTCTCATCTATGATTGTAAAAATAATGTAAAATTTCAGATATATGAAAAATTTTAAAATTAATAATAAATAGTAAACTATAAAAATAAAAATAACGTGAAATGATAAACAAATTAAAAAACTAGTATGTAATTTCATAATAGGAGTTATTTTGTAATATTATATAGCTTAAAAAAAATTGATAAGCTAGAATATAAGAAAATGAAAAAGAAAATAATTCATGAGGACAAAACTAAACATAAGAGGAAATAAATCAACTATTCAAATTTTTTAAAATAAAATTAGATTAAAATAAGAAGCCTTCGAAAGATATTAAATGTATATACTAATTAATTATTAGATAATTTGTTAAAAAAATATTATTAGTAATATTATTCTTTTAAATTTATAGACAACTATAAAAA
>NW_027336419.1:0-2721 GCF_000331145.2 Cicer arietinum | reverse complement strand
AATGTTAACAAGGGCTTCAACCACCGACAGAGCTTGGTAGGTAGATCATAAAATGGCCACAGCTAGCCATCCATAATCCAACAATTTTTTTAATAAATATAATCTATAAAAAAAATTTACAAAAAATATGATTTAAAAAAAAAAACACTACACGTTTCGACTTAAATTTTAATTATATGTGTTTTAATTTTCGTTTTAATTTTCATTTACTTTTTATCAAAAATAATTTACAACCAAATTGATAATAAAAAATCTCCTTTAAAAAAATCTCCTCTTTTGGGGTATCTTTAGAGCAGAGTCGGGGTATCTTTGGAGTGGAGTCGGCGATTTCGAAGATTTACCGCAGATGAACGTCAAAGAAGATGATTTTGCAAGGATGATGAAGTATAAGCGGACATTGATTTGGGATTAGAGGGATTAAAAGAGAGAAAAATTATTTAGAAACTGAATAGAGAAAAATAAGGCGAAACATAAAAACACAAAGAACTCTCTAATAGCGTACACATTAGCTTTTTTGTTGAGGTGTGATATGTTTGCACATGTGGAAGGAATTACGATGAAGTGATAGGGAGTTTGTTTTAAATATATAATAGATTCTTGTACTCTAAATCTTAATTCAAATCTTAAATCTACTAAGGAATTATGGGTTACTTTAGAATTAAAGGTTATGTTACTAAGGAATTAGGGCAAGTATAGTAAAGAGAATTCGATAATAGTTCAATAAGAAAAATTAGTAATTAAGATCAAATAAAAAAACGAGATTGAATTCGAAGTGAAAATCATCATTAACATTTCTCTTATTAGAAAAGTTAAATATTATTACACTGATTTGTTTCAAAATTCTTCAATCAATTGCGACATATTTTTTTCAATTTTAGTAATTAATTTTAATTCAATAGTATAACGCAATTTTTAAGTTCAACATTCAATCTTACCATTTTATTATTACTTGCAACGATTCAAGCCAAGTAAAATACAAATTACAATCCTTATTCTCGATATCACCTATCAGAGCGAGGTTCCTCCCAAACTTGAACTTCAAGACTCATTAACTTATAACAACTGCGATTTCGCAAACGCAAGGCCAAGCCAGTCAAACACAAACAACGAAGGAGATGAGTTTCGAAATCATGTTAATAGTATAATATAAGTAAGAAGAACACACAACAATCATAATAGACTGTATCATAATCACATTACGATATATCAAAATATTTAAGTAAATAGTATCATATTATAACATCAAATTCACTCAAGTAAAATAATCATCTCATTATAATATGCATCAAATCATCTAAGAGTAATTATTATTACTTTTGAAACACATCAATCACAACGAAGCAATCACAAGGCAATGTAATGCTATGCATGCGCTTAGACTCTACTTCACAATGTGGTACCATTCTAACTCTGAAGTACTTGGTAAAGAGGCTTGATACTATGTCACCATCCTGGTGGACGGACAATTCAAATTGGCTATGTCCTCATGGATCCCCTCAACTCAACCCGAGACACATATGTGATAGTCGAGGTAAACATGTGTTGCATGGTAGCTCCCGACATTTGGAGTGCTACCTCCAAGCACTACGCGAAAAATGGTATTTTACAGCGCTTTTTTTAAGCCATTTACAGCGCTTTTCCAAAAAATTAAGCATTGTAGTATCCAGCGCTGTGATGCAGGCCGTCATTCTTGGTACTTTGGATCGTAGCCTCGCAGAAACTATCATTGATTTGATTCAAAAGTGCAACAGTCCAAGCTCAATTTTAAAGACTTGAGGTCCACCATTTTGTGCAATTTGTTTAACAAGATCATATTTACACTACGAGAAAATTGGTATTTTACAGCGCTTTTTTTAAGCCATTTACAGCGCTTTTTCAAAAAATTAAGCGCTGTAGTATCCAGCGCTGTAAAAAGATACAACAGCGCTCTTTAAAATAAAAAAAGCGCTGTAAATCTCTTCTAAAAACGCGCTGCTTGTTGTATTAGTTTTACGGCGCTTTTTAAAAAAAGCGCTGTAATATGCATTCCTTTATTTCAATTAGATCTCTTTCTGGGATTATAACAACAATCTCCTTCATAAATCGTAATATACAGTATCCGCAGTCTATGTTGTTAGTTTGACGAGAGCACTATAAAATAAAACATATAAGTCAATAAATATTTGTTGATTGATTGTTAATGAAATTTTAAAGCCATACATTTCAAACCTTTATTGGAATCCATGTGATTTATTTGATTTTTTCTTCGACACTGTAGCACCCATTTGAGCTCGGAAAACTTGTAAAACACTATCAAATAAATGTGATTATTAGCATTAACAGACACATTATATATATATATATATATAAATAAGAAATAAATGAATAAATGAATACAATACCTGAAGAGTGCGAAGAAATACATAGAGTTCATAGGGTTACGGTTTCGTTTAAGAAGAAACAGCGAGAATGTGCAGAAATACGAACGGTTCGTAGGACAGAGTAGGGTTCTCATTGAGAAGAGTACGTAATAATGTTTGTAGGGATAGTAACAAATATGGAGATGATTTGCAATGGAGATGGTTAACAATATGGTTCGTAGGGACATTAGGGTTCGCAATGAGAAGGATAATGAAGAGGAGAAGGACACTGAAGTGTAGTGAAGTTTATTTAATAAAAAGGAAACTGAAGCGATTTACTGTTATATTTTATTTTTTAAAAGCCTATTACAGCGCTTTTTTT
>NW_027336418.1:0-1020 GCF_000331145.2 Cicer arietinum | reverse complement strand
GATGCACAAGATTGGTTAAAAACCCTAGTTGGACAAGAATAAGTCTAGGTAGGACGAAAATTATCTAATCGTTCGTCCAATGACACAAGCACACCTATTGGATGCAAAAGATTGGTTAAAAACCCTAATTGGACAAGAACAAACCTAGGGAGGACGAAAATGACCTTAATGTTTATCCAATGACACAAAGACACCTATTGGATGCACAAGATTCGTTGAAAACCCTAATTGGACTACAATAAATATGGGGAGGACGAAAAGGACCTAAATGTTCGTCCAATGACACAAATGAACATATTGGATGCACAACATTGGTTAAAAACTGTAGTTCGACAAGAATAAGTCTAGGTAGGACGAAAATGACCTAAATGTTCATTCAATGATACAAACACACCTATTGGATGCATAAGATTGGTTAAAAACCCTAATTGGAGGACGAAAATGACCTAAATGTTCATCCAATGACACAAACACACCTATTTGTTGCACAAGATTGGTTAAAAACCCTAGTTGGACAAGAATAAGTGTAGCAAGGACGAAAATAAACTAAATGTTCATCCAATGACACAAACACACCTATTAGATTCACAAGATTGATTAAAAACCCTAATTGGACTAGAACTAACCTAGGGAGGACGAAAATGACCTAAATGTTCATCCAATGACACAAATGAACTTATTGGAAGCACAAGATTGGTTAAAAACCCTAGTTGGACAAGAATAAGTGTAGGAAGGACGAAAATGACCTAAATGTTCATTAAATGACACAAACACACCTATTGGATGCACAAGATTGGTTAAACACCCTAATTGGACTAGAACTAACATAGGGAGGACGAAAATGACCTAAATGTTCATCCAATGATACAAAGACACCTATTGGATGCACATGATTCGTTAAAAACCCTAATTGGACTAGAATAAACCTAGGGAGGAAGAAAATGACCTTAATGTTCGTCCAATGACACAAATGAACTTATTGGATGCACAAGATTAGTTAAAAATCCTAGTTGGACAAGA
>NW_027336417.1:671-4113 GCF_000331145.2 Cicer arietinum | reverse complement strand
TGACACAAATGAACTTATTGCATGGACAAGATTGGTTAAAAACCTTTATTGGACAAGAATAAGTCTGGGGAGGACAAAAAATGACCTAAATAATCATCCAATGACACAAACACACCTATAGAATGCACAAGATTGGTTAAATACCCTAATTGGACTAGAATAAACCTAGGGAGGACGAAAATTACCTAAATGTTCATCCAATAATACAAATGAACTTATTGGATGCACAAGATTGGGTAAAAACCATAATTGGACTAGAATAAACCTAGGGAGGACGAAAATTACCTAAATGTTCATCCAATAATACAAATGAACTTATTGGATGCACAAGATTGGGTAAAAACCATAATTGGACTAGAATAAACCTAGGGAGGACGAAAATTACCTAAATGTTCATCCAATAATACAAATGAACTTATTGGATGCAAAAGATTGGTTAAAACCCTAATTGGACAAGAATAAGTCTAGGGAGGACAAAAATAACCTAAATGTTCATCCAATGACACAAACACACCGACTGGATGCACAAGATTGGTTAAAAACCCATATTGGACAATAATAAGGCTAGGATTGACGAAAATGAATTAAATGTTGATCCAATGACACAAATGAACTTATTGCATGCACAAGATTGGTTAAAAACCTTAATTGGATGCACAAGATTTGTTAAAAACCCAAATTGAACTAGAATAAACTCAGGGAGGACGAGAATAAGTTAAATGTTAATCCAATGACACAAATGAACTTATTAGATGCACAAGATTGGTTAAAAACCCTTATTGGACAAGAATAAGCCAAGGGAGGACGAAAATGACCTAAATGTTCATCCAATGATGCAAAGACACCTATTTGATGCACAAGATTGGTTAAAAACCCAAATTGGACAAGAATAAGCCTAGGGTCGATGAAAATGACCTAAATGTTCATTCAATGACACAAATGAACTTATTGCATGCACAAGATTGGTTAAAAACCCAAATTAGACAAGAAGAAGTCTAGGGAGGACAGAAATGACCTAAATGTTCATCCAATGACACAAATGAACTTATTGTTGGTTAAAAACCCTAATTGGACAAGAATAAACCTAGGGAGGACGAAAATGACCTAAATGTTCATTCAATGACACAAATGAACTTATTGGACGCACAAGATTGGTTAAAAACCTTAATTGGACAAGAATAAACCTAGGGAGGACGAAAATGACCTAAATGTTCATTCAATGACACAAATGAACTTATTGGACGCACAAGATTGGTTAAAAACCTTAATTGGACAAGAATAAACCTAGGGAGGACGAAAATGACCTAAATGTTCATTCAATGACACAAATGAACTTATTGCATGCACAAGATTGGTTAAAAACCTTAATTGGGCAAGAATAGGCCAAGGTAGGACGAAAATGACCTAAATGTTTATCCTATGACACAAATGAACTTATTGGATGCACAAGATTGGTTAAAAACCCTAATTGGACAAGTATAAGCCTAGGGAGGACCAAAGTGACCTTAATGATAATCCAATAACACAAATGAACTTGTTGGATGCACAAGATTGGTTAAAAACCCTAATTGGAAAAGCATAAGCCAAGGGTTGACGAAAATAACCTAAATGTTCACCCAATGACACAAACACACCTATAGGACAAGAATAAGTCTAGGGAAGACGAAAATGACCTAAATGTTCATCCAATGACACAAACACACCTATAGGATGCACAAGATTGGTTAAAAACCTTAATTGGACTAGAATAAACCTAGGGAGGACGAAATTGACCTAAATGTGCATCCAATGACACAAATGTACTTATTGCATGCACAAGATTGGTTAAAAACCCTAATTGGATAAGAATAAGGCTAGGGTTGACGAAAATGACTTAAATGTTAATCCAATGACACAACTTAACTTATTGCATGCACAAGATTGGTTAAAAACCTTAATTGGACAAGAATGAGTCTAGGGAGGACGAAAATGACCTAAATGTTCATCCAATGACACAAATGAACTTATTGGATGCACAATATTGGTTAAAAACCCTAATTGGACAAGAATAAGCCTAGGGAGGACGAAAATGAGCTAAATGTTCATCCAATGACACAAATGAACTTATTGCATGCAAAAGATTGGTTAAAAACCTTCATTGTACAAGAATAAATATTGGGAGGACGAAAATGACCTAAATGTTCATCCGATGACACAACCAGACCTATAGGATGCATAAGATTGGTTAAAAACCCTAATTGGAAAAGAATAAACCTAGGGGGGACGAAAATGACCTAAATGTTAATCCAATTACACAAATGAACATATTGGATGCACAAGATTGGTTAAAAACCCTAATTGGGCTAGAATAAACCTAGGGAGGACGAAAATGACCTAAATGTTAATCCAATTACACAAATGAACATATTGGATGCACAAGATTGGTTAAAAACCCTAATAGGACTAGAATAAACCTAGGGTGGACGAAAATGACTTAAAAGTTCATCCAATGATACAAATGAACATATTGCATGCACAATCTTGGTTAAAAACCTAATTGGACAAGAATAAGTCTAGGGAGGACGAAAGTGACCTAAACGTTCATCCAATGACACAAACACACCTATTAGATGCACAAGATTGGTTAAAAACCTTAATTGGACAAGAATAAGGCTAGGGAGGACGAAAATGACCTAAATGTTCATCTTCTGACACAATTGAACTTATTGCATGCACAAGATTGGTTAAAAACCCTAATTGTACTAGAATAAACCTAGGGAGGACGAAAATGACCTAAATGTTTATCCAATGACACAAATGAACTTATTGCATGCACAAGATTGGTTAAAAACCCTAATTGGACAAGAATAAGCCTTGGGAGGACGAAAAAAACCTAAATGTTCATCCAATGACACAGATGAACTTCTTGCATGCACAAGATTGGTTAAAAACCCTAATTAGACAAGAATAAGTCTCGGGAGGACGAAAATGACCTAAATGTTCATCCAACGACAAAAACACACCTATTGGATGCACAAGATTGGTTAAAAACCCTAATTGTACTAGAATAAACCTAGGGAGGACGAAAATGACCTAAATGTTTATCCAATGACACAAATGAACTTATTGCATGCACAAGATTGGTTAAAAACCTTAATTGGACAAGAATAAGTCTAGGGAGGACGAAAGTGACCAAAATGTTCATCCAATGACACAAACAGACCTATAGGATGCACAAGATTGGTTAAAAACCTTAATTGGACTAGCATAATGCTAGGGTTGACGAAAACTACCTAAATGTTAATCCAAAGACACAAATGAACTTATTGGATGCACAAGATTGGTTAAAAACCCTAATTCGACAAGAATAAACCTAGGGAGGACGAAAATGAGCTAAATGTTCATTCAATGACACAAATGAACTTATTGCATGCACAAGATTGGTTAAAAACCCTAATTGGAC
>NW_027336417.1:0-661 GCF_000331145.2 Cicer arietinum | reverse complement strand
GGAGGACGAAAATGACCTAAATGTTCATCCAATGACACAAACACAGCTTTTGGATGCACAAGATTGGTTAAAAACCGTAATTGGACTAGAATAAACCTAGGGAGGACGAAAATGGCCTAAATGTTTATCCAATGACACAAATGAACATATTGGATGCACAAGATTGACGAAAATGACCTAAATGTTAATCCAACGATACAAATGAACTTATTGCATGCACAAGATTGGTTAAAAACCTAATTAGACAAGAATAAGTCTAGGGAGGACGAAAATGACCTAAATGTTCATCCAATGACACAAATGAACTTATTGCATGCACAAGATTGGTTAAAAACCTAATTAGACAAGAATAAGTCTAGGGAGGACGAAAATGACCTAAATGTTCATCCAATGACACAAATGAACTTATTGCATGCACAAGATTGGTTAAAAACCTAATTAGACAAGAATAAGTCTAGGGAGGACGAAAATGACCTAAATGTTCATCCAATGACACAAATGAACTTATTGCATGCACAAGATTGGTTAAAAACCTTAATTGGACAAGAATAAGTCTAGGGAGGACTTAAATGACCTAAATGTTCATCCAAAGACACATACACACCTATAGGATGCACAAGATTGGTTAAAAACCCTAATTGGACATGCATAAGGCTAGGGT
>NW_027336416.1:0-1991 GCF_000331145.2 Cicer arietinum | reverse complement strand
AATAAGCCTAGGGAGGACGAAAATGACCTAAATGTTCATCCAATGACACAATCACACCTATTTGATGCACAACATTAATTAAAAACCCAAATTGGACAAGAATAAAGCTAGGGATAAAGAAAATGACCTAAATGTTCATCCAATGAAACAAACAAACCTATAGGATGCACAAAATTGGTTAAAAACCTTAATTGGAAAAGAATAAACCTAGGGAGGACGAAAATGACCTAAATGATCATCCAATGACACAAACAAACTTATAGGATGCACAATATTGGTTAAAAACCATAATTGGAAAAGAATAAACCTAGGGAGGACGAAAATGACCTAAATGATCATCCAAGGACACAAACAAACTTATAGGATGCACAATATTGGTTAAAAACCATAATTGGAAAAGAATAAACCTAGGGAGGACGAAAATGACCTAAATGATCATCCAATGACACAAACAAACTTATAGGATGCACAATATTGGTTAAAAACCATAATTGGAAAAGAATAAACCTAGGGATGACGAAAATGAACTAAATGTTAATCCGATGACACAAATGAACTTATTGGAAGCACAAGATTGGTAAAAAAAAACCCTTATTGGACCAGAATAAGCCTAGGGAGGATGAAAGTGACCTAAATGTTCATCCATTGACACAAACCCGCCTATTGGATGCACAAGATTGATTAAAAACCCTAATTGGACAATAATAAGCCTAGGGAGGACTAAAATGACCTAAATGTTCTTCCAATGACAAAACACACCTATTTGATGGACAAGATTAATTAAAAACCCTAATTGGAAAAGAATAAACCTAGGGATAACGAAAATGACCTAAATGTTCATCCATTGACACAAACAAACCTATAGGATGCACAAAATTGGTTAAAAACCTTAATTGGAAAAGAATAAGCCTAGGGAGGACGAAAATGACCTAAATGTTCATCCAATGACACAAACAAACCTATTGGATGCACAAAATTGGTTAAAAACCTTAATTGGACAAGAATAAGCCTTGGGATGACGAAAATGACCTAAATGTTAATCCGATGACACAAATGAACTTACTGGAAGCACAAGATTGGTAAAAAAAACCTTATTGGACAAGAAAAAGCCTAGGGAGGACGAAAATGATCTAAATGTTCATCCAATGACACAAACACACCTCTTGGATGCACAAGATTGATTAAAAACCCTAATTGGACAAGAATAAGACTAGGGAGGACGAAAATGACCTAAATGTTCATCCAATGACACAAACACACCTCTTGGATGCACAAGATTGATTAAAAACCCTAATTGGACAAGAATAAGACTAGGGAGGACGAAAATGACCTAAATGTTCATCCAATGACACAAACACACCTCTTGGATGCACAAGATTGATTAAAAACCCTAATTGGACAAGAATAAGACTAGGGAGGACGAAAATGACCTAAATGTTCATCCAATGACACAAACACACCTCTTGGATGCACAAGATTGATTAAAAACCCTAATTGGACAAGAATAAACCTAGGGATAACGAAAATGACCAAAATGTTCATCCAATGGAACAAACAAACCTATAGGATGCACAAAATTGGTAAAAAACCTAAAATTGAAAGGAATAAGCCTAGGAATGACGAAAATGATGTAAATGTTCATCCAATGACACAAACACACCTATTGGATGCACAAGATTGATTAAAAACCCTAATTGGACAAGAATAAACCTAAGGAGGACGAAAATGACCTAAATGTTCATCCAATGACACAAACACACCTATTTGACGCACAAGATTAATTAAAAACCCAAATTGGACAAGAATAAACCTAGGGATAACGAAAATGACCTTAATGTTCATCCAATGACACAAACAAACCTATTGGATGCACAAAATTGGATAAAAACCCTAATTGGACAACAATAAGCCTAGGGACGACGAAAATAACCTAAATGTTAATCCGATGACACAAATGATCTTATTGGAAGCACAAGATTGGTAAAAAAAAC
>NW_027336415.1:0-1950 GCF_000331145.2 Cicer arietinum | reverse complement strand
CTGAAGCACATAGAAGGGCACTGATGAAAGTTTTAAACGAGGCCCATGTTACTCATGATATCAGCGTTGACCAGTTTGATGGAGTTGTCGGTAATATCACCGCCTGTAACGGGTTGAGTTTTAGTGATGTTGAATTACCAGCTGAAGGGGTGGAGCATAATAAAGCACTACACATCTCTGTGAAATGTCATGATCATATTCTTGCGCGAGTGCTAGTTGATAATGGTTCATCGTTAAATGTCATGCCAAAATCAACACTATCAAAACTATTTGTTGATGGGGCTTGTTTGAAGCCGAGTGCTATGGTGGTGAAAGCATTTGACGGGTCCAGAAGACAAGTTATTGGTGAGATTGCCCTGCCGATTCAAATCGGACCCCATAACTTTGGAATAACTTTTCAAGTGATGGATATTAAGCCGGCGTACAGTTGCCTTTTAGGGAGACCGTGGATTCACGCTGCTGGAGCAGTGACATCCACTCTCCATCAAAAGCTAAAGTTTATAGTGAACAATAAACTGGTGATAATATCTGGGGAAGAAGATATGATAGTGAGTCATCTATCTTCTACAGGCTACATTGAAGACACAGAGGAAGCCATTGAGACTTCCTTCCGAGCATTAGAAATCGCCAACGTTGTCTTCATGGGTGAAGGATTTCGTTTAAAAGAACCAAAATTATCTACCAATTCATTGAAGGCTACAAAATTCGTGTTGGAAGAATGAGTTTTTGTTAAATTCGGGGAATTGATAGAAATACCGGAAAAGAAGGATAAGTACGGGTTGGGATATATACCTACCAAAGCTGATCAAGAGAACACTGTAAAGGAAAAACGAGAAAGCAAGCTAGCTCGTTGGAAAAACCGGGTACCAAATTCACAAAAGATCCCTATTTGTGACATTTGTCAAACCTTTCAAAGTGCTGGAATAATATATGCTGATCAAGTGGCTGTTGTAGAAGAGGATTGTGTTGATGATGATACCCTCAAGCTAGTGTACCCTTGTCCTCCAAACACCAATCTCAACAATTGGAAGATCATCGAGTTTCCCGTGTTTGTTAATTCGTGTTCAAAGTAATTATGTATTTTTAACTCCTTTTGCTCTGCCCAAGGCTATAAGGATAACTAGTTAGGGCATATGTATTTCAATTCCGTACTTATTATCAATAAATGCATTTTTGAATTCTCCAAATGATTTTGTTTTTTCTCTTTCTTTTGGCAATCCTTATTCATATTTTCTTTTTTTTTCCTTTTTCTTCTTAATTTAAACGATGCAGAGTCGAAAATGAATATGTTGAAAATAGCAGCGCTAGAACCATTTCTTGTAATTTTGAACGTCTGATTAATCATGCTGATGAGGATTGTGAAGACGATTGTAAGCTCCCCCCAAAATTAGAAAGCTTAATTGAACAGGAAGCTAAGATAATCCAACCCTATCAAGAACCTGTTGAGGTGATCAATTTAGGGACTGAGCGTGATAAAAAAGAAGTTAAAATTGGTATGTCTATGAAAGAAAGTGAGTGAGAAAAGTTGGTTAAACTTTTAATTGATTATGTGGATGTCTTTGCATGGTCATATCAGGATATGCCTGGGTTAGATACTAACATAGTTGAACACAAGCTACCACCCAAGCCTGAATGTGCTCCAATTAAACAAAAATTAAGGAGGATGAGGCCTGATATGTCACTTAAAATTAGAGAAGAAGTCAAGAAACAATTTGATGCTGGTTTCTTAGCTGTGGCAAAATATCCTCAATGGGTTGCTAACGTTGTTCCGGTTCCAAAGAAAGATGGAAAAGTTCGAATGTTTGTTGATTATCGGGATTTAAATAAAGCTAGTCCAAAAGATGATTTTTCCTTTGCCTCACATTGATGTCCTAGTAGATAGCACTTCTCAATATTCTCTTTTCTCCTTCATGGATGGTTTCTCAGGGTATAATCAAATCAAGATGGCTC
>NW_027336414.1:0-1189 GCF_000331145.2 Cicer arietinum | reverse complement strand
TTGAATAAATGAAATTTATTATGTTGATGTGTGTTCGTCGTATTAGGCATGTTCATACTTGATTTTTGTTGATTGATGTGTTTTGGTGTGAATTATGAATTGAATGTGAGAATTTGTTTGAGTTTGTTTTGTGTGGAATTTGAAAACCATTAAGTTAAATGAGTATTAAGAATGGGGAATCTCTTAATGTCTCGGTTACTTAATATTTTGTTTTGAAAATCGTTTAAGTTAACTGGGCGTTAAGAATGGGGAATCTCTTAATGTCTCGGTTACTTAATATTTTGTTTTGAAAATCGTTTAAGTTAACTGGGCGTTAAGAATGGGGAATCTCTTAATGTCTCGGTTACTTAATATTTTGTTTTGAAAATCGTTTAAGTTAACTGGGCGTTAAGAATGGGGAATCTCTTAATGTCTCGGTTACTTAATATTTTGTTTTGAAAATCGTTTAAGTTAACTGGGCGTTAAGAATGGGGAATCTCTTAATGTCTCGGTTACTTAATATTTTGTTTTGAAAATCGTTTAAGTTAACTGGGCGTTAAGAATGGGGAATCTCTTAATGTCTCGGTTACTTAATATTTTGTTTTAAGAAAAATCGTTTAAGTTAACTGGGCGTTGAGAATGGGGAATCTCTTAATGTCTCGGTTACTTAATATTTGTTTTTTTGAAAATCGTTTAAGTTAACTGGGCGTTGAGAATGGGGAATCTCTTAATGTCTCGGTTACTTAATATTTGTTTTTTTGAAAATCGTTTAAGTTAACTGGGCGTTGAGAATGGGGAATCTCTTAATGTCTCGGTTACTTAATATTTGTTTTTTTGAAAATCGTTTAAGTTAACTGGGCGTTGAGAATGGGGAATCTCTTAATGTCTCGGTTACTTAATATTTGTTTTTTTGAAAATCGTTTAAGTTAACTGGGCGTTAAGAATGGGGAATCTCTTAATGTCTCGGTTACTTAATATTTTGTTTTAAGAAAAATCGTTTAAGTTAACTGGGCGTTAAGAATGGGGAATCTCTTAATGTCTCGGTTTCTTAATATTTGGTTTTTGAAAATCGTTTCAGTAAATGAGTATTAAGAATGGGGAATCTCTTAACGACTTATTTACTGAATGTTTTGTTTTGTGAATCGTAAAGTTAAATGAGAATTAAGAATGGGGAATCTCTTAATGTCTCGTTTACTTATGTGTGTTTTGG
>NW_027336413.1:13403-13677 GCF_000331145.2 Cicer arietinum | reverse complement strand
TGAGTAGAAGAAGTGTGTCGGTGTCTTCAACAATTATGGCTAGACAACAAGAGTTGTGGGAAGATTTTAGAGACCAACACTTGAACGTAGAGTTTGCACCTGGAATTTTGAAATTTAGAATGATTAAGATTTCGAGTGGACTACTTGAAGACATTGCAAATTCTCAAGATGATGTCTTAATACAAGAGAAGAGGAACCTGATAGTGCAAGGGAAGACAACTGAGTTCAATATTGGATCAGATAATATTTTGCGATGTAATGGTAGGATTTGTGT
>NW_027336413.1:7822-12543 GCF_000331145.2 Cicer arietinum | reverse complement strand
CCTCAGCCATTTTGACAAAATCTATTTGCCAATCGATTTAATCAAAGTTTGTTCTAATGAATGATTATCTGCAATCGATTGCCTAATCGATTGCCTCAACCTTGTAGTTTAAGAAAACTAAATCAATTGATGTCCCAATCGATTTGCTGCATTACAGAACTTATTTCTGATTTTGAAACTTGGTCACAATCGATTTGTCAATCGATTGATTCCATAAATGCTTGTTTATGTGACTTGTTAAATCGATTGCTTAATGGATTGCTCAATCGATTGTCCAATCGATTAGAGTTATCTCAGAACTCAGGTTTCATTAAAAACATTTAACCAATCGATTGCCCAATCGATTTGTTTAGTGAAAACACTTGTTCTGAGTCAGACAATCGATTTGTCAATCGATTCATCAATTGCTTTATTTGTTGATTGATTTATATTCATTGGAAAAGGCTTAAGTGTGAGACCATAGTGATTAGTCTACTAAGCTTATTTACTATGACACCTAATAACACTATACATCTTGCGTCTTTCTCAAGTGCATCCTCCAACTTTGGTTGATTCCTTGAGTTGCAAGCTATTGTTCCAAGTGTGTGTGGTGTCTTCTTGTTTGCCTGAAATATTTCTCAATTCAAAACATTAGATCAATCAAATATTTCACATGTACTGTGTGTTTGGGAATTAAATCAAAAACATGATCAGGGAAGCTTATGACTTACAAACTCCCCCTTTTTGATTTAATGACAAATACACAGTTTTAACATTGAGATTATTTTAAAATCTCTCCCTGAGTTTTGGAATGTATGATAGATTTCAATAACATCAGTACAAAATGATATCAGAGTACAAATAGGGTACAATACATTGTATTAGAGTAATATGCATTGTATTAGAGTAGAATTTCATTTGATCACAAGTTAGCATATATCAGAGTGAATATCAGATTATAGCATTATGATATCAGTGCATATGTGCATATCATATCATATGGCATATCAGTATTGCATATACAAATGTTAGAGCATATATCCATACATCAGAGCATTATGTGATCAGCTTGTAACATATTAGAGCAAAAATAATCGCAAGTTAAAATCAATCTCCCCCTTTTGTCATAAAAAGAAAAAAGAAACATACAAAGAGAGATGATTAAACAAAAAGATATATACATAAAAAATTTACAAAGACAACAAAAAAAGAGAAGTACAAAGGCATGACAAACAACACAGACACTAAACCTAAACAACGAATCTAAGGTTGATCCTCATTATCACCAGCAGGAGAAGGAGAGACCGCTGTATTAACCTCAACAGGTGTCTCCTCCCCATGAGGATCAGATCCATCTAGGTTGACAGGGTTTGGATCTTCGGTTGATTGTCGTCCGAATCTACAATGTCTTCAAAAGACATTTTGAGCCCCAAGTGCTCTTGAATAGCATCCACATCCTGAACCACAGAGTTCAACGTTGATTGAAGCTTTCGAAGAGAGGCTTCCACTCTTTCGTTGTGGGCAACTTGAATCTTCATAAACTCCAGCAGCTTCGTCATGATCTTAGAAGATGCTTCAGATTGTGCAGGTGGTTGGGCACTTGTTTGGGCTTGATCAGCACTGGGATGTGCCTGATCAGCAGTAGATGGAGCTCTTGTCCATACTCCATTAATGCGTCGCAACTGCATTTGGTTCACAATGGATTCACCAAATGTCAGTGTGGTTTTGAGAGATTCTTCATTGGCTAGAGACACCTTGAAATGCCTCAGAATCTTTGTCACCACTTAGGGATAAGGTAGGATGTGCTTTCCTTGTGCTGACTCTGTCATGTTCAGCAGCACTATCCATGCCAAGCTCATCCTGAGCTCTTTGTACAGCCCCCACAGCAGGATAATATCCAGCCGCTGTACAACCGCATGATTTCCAGCTCTAGGTACTAACATCCTTGTTAGCACGTACATGAGCATCTGGTGCTCAACTTTCATCTGACCTGTTGGAAAGAGAAACCTTCTCAACAAAGTCGTCGATCATTAGCTCCTTATTTGCCGCATATTTGTCTATTGAAGTTTCCCAACCTTCATCTTCAGGAGCATCCTGTGCTCTACCATCAATGGTGTATCCATAAAATGGTAAACCAGTTAACTTTGAAAAGTCCTCAAAAGTCATTGTGATCTTTTTACCTTTGACTTCAGCAGCAAAACCCGTCTTGGTTAGAATGAAGGTGGAGTAAAAAGCATGTATCAACATCGGATAGACTTCCAGCGATGAAGAAAGGAAATCTTCTAGTCCATGAAATCTCAAATGATTTTGAAAAGCAAAACCATTTGTATCAAAAAAGGTGAAATCCAATGTTCTGGCTTCTTGGATTTTTCTTTTTAGAAAAGAATCAGGAAGAGACTTGCCTTCCACTTGTTTTTCCTTTGAAGGCTGAGCCTTCTTTGGTGGAGATGAAGGCTTCTTCTTCTTCTGGGTGGCTCCCTTCATAGCATCGCCCATTAATTTTTCTGACTGAGGAGCCTTCCTCTTCTTACTTGGTTCCTGATTGGTGGCAACTGCTTTGCCTTTATCCTTGGCTAAAACTTTATGGGTAGGGATCGAAACACGTTTAGCTGGAGGTGAGGGAGGTGGAGGAGGTGAAGGTGAAAGAGTTCTTCCACTTGAGGTAGAAGAAGAGTCTAGTGAAATGGATTTTGATGATGATGATGGGCGTCTGGCAGTTTGTTTTACTCTAGCCATGGTAGTATGTTGATTAAAGATTGATGACTGAGGAGGATTAGATGTAGAGAAATTTGAAGTTGGATGAGTGAACTGAGAGCAGATAGTGAAAATAGATTGTGAAATCGATTTAGGGTTTACCAGGGTTTTTATAGCACCGTACAAAATCGATTGCCCAATCGATTATTTTTCACTTTTGGGTTTACCATATCGATTAGGTTGACGTGGTTCAAAAAACTATCTGTTACACCCACTTCCAACGGCTATAATTTTTCTCAACGAACATATTGTCAATCGATTTCCAAATCGGTTGCCTCCTATATTCTAAAATCTTCTGGTTCCTGATTGGTGGCAACTGCTTTGCCTTTATCCTTGGCTAAAACTTTATGGGTAGGGATCGAAACACGTTTAGCTGGAGGTGAGGGAGGTGGAGGAGGTGAAGGTGAAAGAGTTCTTCCACTTGAGGTAGAAGAAGAGTCTAGTGAAATGGATTTTGATGATGATGATGGGCGTCTGGCAGTTTGTTTTACTCTAGCCATGGTAGTATGTTGATTAAAGATTGATGACTGAGGAGGATTAGATGTAGAGAAATTTGAAGTTGGATGAGTGAACTGAGAGCAGATAGTGAAAATAGATTGTGAAATCGATTTAGGGTTTACCAGGGTTTTTATAGCACCGTACAAAATCGATTGCCCAATCGATTATTTTTCACTTTTGGGTTTACCATATCGATTAGGTTGACGTGGTTCAAAAAACTATCTGTTACACCCACTTCCAACGGCTATAATTTTTCTCAACGAACATATTGTCAATCGATTTCCAAATCGGTTGCCTCCTATATTCTAAAATCTTCAAAACACAACATCGATTCCCAAATCGATTGTTATAAGTTCAGGTCCAAAACAAAGTTGATCCAATCGATTTCCCAATCGATGCTCGAGTTTGAGTCTGAAAAACTTCTCAAATTTGTAGACGACTTCACCAAACAATCAATTATCCAATCGATTCCTTAAAAAATTTTCCAAAAATATAATCAATTTTCCAATCGATTGAGATAAAACAAACTTCAGCAATCTGGCTTCTGTGATGTGATCAATCGATTTCCAAATCGATTCCAGTGATAGTAACATAGAGAAATAAAATATAAAGTACCAAACAAATCGATTTAGCAATCGATTATCGTGTTTCCAAATTACCAAATTTAAAACACTATGCATCATAAATCGATTAGGTAATGCATTTTTCCTATCTGGCCACAAGATAATTGATGTAGCAATCGATTGTTGCATATGGATCAGATTTCATTGAGATCAATAATGTCAAGTTTCATTCTTATAAAGAAGAAACTGTCCTTGGGCAAGGCCTTGGTGAAAATGTCAGCCAACTGCTCAGTTGTGTTGACATATTCCAACTTAATCTTGCCCTGTTGGTATTTGAGAAACAAAAGATAGTAAAGTTGCAAAATTCTCTAAGTGATTTTCTGGTTGATACTCCTTTTATTTTCTGGTTGATACTCCTTTTGAGATCTCTCCAATAATGTTTGCTATGGGATGGTTTTTGGTAAACTTCCATTCCTTGGGTAAATCATCTTCCCTAATAGGTTCTACACAGTCAAGGATGGTTGGAGGTACAGGTTCACTAGGTTCTATTGGTTCAGACTCTACAATATCATCCAATGAGTTACCAACTATAGACGGAGTTTTGTTCAAGTTTTCAGCAAACAATTCATCAAACTTTACATGAACTGACTCCTCTATAGTTTTGGTTCTTTTATTGTAGATTCTATAAGCTTTACTAAACTGGGAATAACCTAGAAACATACCCTCATCTGCCTTAGGATCAAACTTACCTAGATGTTCTTTACCATTGTTTAACACAAACCACTTACACCCAAAGACCCTATTCACTACATGAGTGGCAGTGTTTATGGCATCAGCCCAAAAGTATTTAGGAAGGTTAGAGTCCTTAAGCATGGTCCTAGCAAGCTCCTCTAAGGATCTATTCTTCCTTTCTACTACTCCATTCTG
>NW_027336413.1:0-6032 GCF_000331145.2 Cicer arietinum | reverse complement strand
ACATCTGTGGTGCCTTCATGTGTTTCATGAAGAGTATCCCACATTTCCTTTGCATATTTGCAGTTTGACACCCTAAAGAATTCTTCTGCACACAAAGCAGATGTTATAATATTCTTGGCCTTAGCATTATAACTAACTTTCTTTTTGTCATCATCAAACCAATCAGATCTTGGTTTGTAGGGACCATTCTCTACTGCCTCTAAGATGTCCAGCCCACATGCTTCTAGAAAGATGAGCATCCTCTCTTTCCAGTACATGTATGATGTGCCATTAAAGGTAGGGGGTCTGGTTAGAGATGCCCCTTCTCCTAGGAAATCTAAAGAAGTCATGTTCTTTTATGAGTTTTTCTTTAAAAAAGTTAGGCTCTTGATGCCAATTGTTGGAAAAATATGACTTCTTTTGATTAAGAGTAAGAGAATTAAGATCAAATCCAACGTGTTCAATTTTAATTCCTATATTAACTATGCAAGATTCATACACAAAGTACACAGCGGAAATATTAGATCGCATACAAGATGAACATGAAAAGTAAAAAGATAAGGGATAGAGAGATTGCACCAAGATTTTATACTGGTTCAGTCGTCTATTAGACGACCTACGTCCAGTCCCGAAATAAAACGATTTCGGCCTTTTTCCAATAGAATCTTAGAGTGTTTTACAGATGTTCCAGCTCTCCCAGCCTATCAATCTTAAAACTCTCTTTCTATTCTATTCAGTGAACACTGTATCCCAGAGTTCCTCTACAAACTCTTCCAAGATCGCAGTAAAACTTCTTCTTGATGAGTCCTCTCAACAACGGAGATAGCTACCAGTTTCCAAACTGGATTTTCCAAACTTTCAGTTACAAAGAATTGTATTTTACAAAGAACTAAAGAAGTATTATGAATTTGACTCAATCACTATATTGGTTCTCACACAAAAGGTATTTGGGCAATGAATGTTTGTGTGATTGTAAAACTTTTCTCTCAAGGTTGTTCAAAGGTTGTGAAAAGTTTTCCAAAAGATTGTGTCAAAGATTTTTAAAAGTTGTGAAAGTTCTTTTTCAAAAGTAGTTGAATAAGCTTATATAAATTCAAAGGAAACACCAGGACAATCGATTTCCCAATCGATTTTATAAAGCTTTAATAGATTTCCTAATAGATTTTCGCAGGTCTTGTTTTTCTTGAATCCTGAACATATAAGCATGAATCGATTTGCCAATCGATTCTTTTAATACATCAATCAGAACTGAAACTATGATTTTTCTTCAAATCGATTAAGTAATCAATTATAGATGTTTTGTTCCAACAACGAGATCAAAACAATCGATTTCTCAGTCGATTTCACAGTCACAGTCATAATCGATTTGGCAATGAGCTGAAATCTTTCTGTAACTTAAAAACTTAGCTTCAATCGATTCGTCAATCGATTGTGCTGATTACAGTGAATCAGACTTTTGCATCAATCGATTTGCCAATCGATTGTGTCTGATCAAAGTGTCTCAGGCATAAACGTCAATCGATTTGTCAATCGATTGTACTTGTTACAGAGCCTCAGCCATTTTGACAAAATCTATTTGCCAATCGATTTAATCAAAGGTTGTTCTGATGAATGATTATCTGCAATCGATTGCCTAATCGATTGCCTCAACCTTGGAGTTTAAGAAAACTAAATCAATTGATGTCCCAATCGATTTGCTGCATCACATAACTTATTTCTGATTTGTTAAACTTGGTCACAATCGATTTGTAAATCGATTGATTCCATAACTGGTTGTTTCTGTGACTTGCTAAATCGATTGCTTAATGGATTGCTCAATCGATTGTCCAATCGATTAGAGTTATCCCAGAACTCAGGTTTCACTAAAAACATTTAACCAATCGATTGCCCAATCGATTTGTTTACTGAAAACACTTGTTCTGAGTCAGACAATCGATTCATCAATTGCTTTATTTGTTGATTGATTTATATTCATTGGCAAAGGCTTAAGTGTGAGACCATAGTGACTAGTCTACTAAGCTTATTTACTATGACACCTAATAACACTACACATTTTGCGTCTTTCTCAAGTGAATCCTCCAACTTTGGTTGATTCCTTGAGTTGCAAGCTATTGTTCCAAGTGTGTGTGGTGTCTTCTTGTTTGCCTGAAATATTTCTCAATTCCAAACATTAGATCAATCAAATATTTCACATGTACTGTGTGTTTGGGAATTAAATCAAAAACATGATCAGGGAAGCTCATGACTTACAAACTCCCCCTTTTTGATTTAATGACAAATACACAGTTTTAACATTGAGATTATTTTAAAATCTCCCCCTAAGTTTTGGAATGTATGATACATTTCAATAACATCAGTACAAAAAGATATCAGAGTACAAACAGGGTACAATACATTGTATTAGAGTAATATGCATTGAATTAGAGTAGAATTTCATTTGATCACAAGTTAGCATATATCAGAGTGAATATCAGATTATAGCATTATGATATTAGTGCATATGTGCATATCATATCATATGGCACATCAGTATTGCATATACATATGTCAGAGCATATATCCATACATCAGAGCATTATGTGATCAGCTTGTAACATATTAGAGCAAAAATAATCGCAAGTTAAAATCAATCTTCCCCTTTTGTCATAAAAAGCAAAAAGAAACATACAAAGAGAGATGATTAAACAAAAAGATATATACATAAAAAATTTACAAAGACAACAAAAAAAGAGAAGTACAAAGGTCATGACTAACAGGATTAACATTTAGGTCATATTTGTCCTCTCTAGGCTTATTCTAGTCCAATTTGGGTTTTTAACCAACCTTGTTCATCCAATTGGTGTGTTTGTGTGATTGCATTAACATTTGTTGGACTTTAGTCCTTTGATTCCTAATTTTGACATAATTAACAATTCAACAATGTTCATACACTACATGATAAATCTAATATTTGAATTGAGCAAGATTTCAGGAACAATAATCAAATCCTACACACTTGGAACATGTTGCTTGGAACACAAGAAATCAACAAAAGTTGATTTTTGACTGAAGCAAATTGATTGGGAAATCGATTTCATAACAAGGGTGTAAGGAAACACAACTGTTTGTGTTGGTATAATCGATTGGGCAATCGACTGACTAAATTAGAAATGAAAATTGCACAAGTCAGTAGCACCCCAGTTTTGAGGGTAATCGATTGACAAATCGATTATACATTTCACAAATAAACCTGATTGAAATAAATCGATTGGGAAATCGATTGTACAAGTCACAGTGACACCCCAGTTTTGAGGGTAATCGATTGACAAATCGATTATACATTTCACAAATAAACCTGATTGAAATAAATCGATTGGGAAATCGATTGGACAAGTCACAGTGGAACCCCAGTTTTAAGGGTAATCGATTGGCAAATCGATTGCTTAAATATCTTTGCAAAATAACTTTCCCTGTGACAAACACAATCGATTGGACAATCTATTGTGTAAAATTTCAATCAAGTTAAGTTTGGTTGCAATCGATTGGGAAATCGATTGAACTAAACCCCAGGTAAGAACGTTTTCAGACAAATACATACAAATCGATTGGCACGTCGATTAACATCAAAATAGCTGAGTCACTGACTTAAACACAATCGATTGGCAAATCGATTGACAGAACTTTTGAAAAACCCAGTGAACTCTGAAGCTTGTGGCCAAATCGATTCTGAGTATTTGGTAATCGATTATGAAGACTTAATAAATCGATTACGAAATCGATTGATATGTGTTTCAGTTTGAACATAACATCTGCAATCGATTACGAAATCGATGCATATCAGTCTTAACATAATCACTGAAAAATGTTGTTTAAAGAATCGATTGGTAAATCGATTGGCTTATATAGTTTCAAGATTCAAGAAAAACAAGACACACGATAATCGATTGGCAAATCGATTAGACTGGTTTATCACTTTACGAAATCGATTGGTAAATCGATTGATTAATATGTTTTTCAGAAACTATATAAACTGTCTTCAATCATTCTTTCAAACAATAATAACAATCTGAAATACACTTTGAATATTCTTGATATACAAAAGAACTCTCAATAACACTTGGCTAATACATTGAGATTGCTTTTTCAGATCACAGCCAAGGAGATTATCAACAATCAATAATAGAGCTGGAAAAGTGATCTTGAAAGACAAGGGTTCTCATGAACAATCTTTGAATATCCAGAATTGTGAGAAGCCACATTGACCAAGATTGAAGACTACTTTTTGTTCTTCCTTTATTCTGTTTGTAATAATACTTTGAAACGAAACGAAAGCGAGAAAAGCCAGCTAGAAAATGGTGGCTACTTTCTTGGGTGAGAGTGCTCAACAAGAAAGAGTCGTACTTTGATTCTGTGTTAGATTGCTGAGTATCTACAAGGATCAGAGGGTGATCAATAGGAAAGAGATCATTAAGATAGATAGGTTTCGGGGAGGAAACTGGACAATCTGTAATTGATTCTTTCTATTGGAGAAGAAAATCTGAAATCCGTTTGGATTTTCAGGACTGGATGTAGGTTGTCAAGTGGACAACTGAACCAGTATAAATCCTTGGTGCAATCTTCTCTAACCCTTAACTCCTTTGATTTACTATCTTGATATATCTGTATATGTGATTAAAATTAGATGCATGTTAAACATATTCTGTAATAAGTAATATTGTTTAATCTGATAATTTGACTTGTATGCATCTTGATTAATCTCATATCAATCTAATAAAACTTGCTAATCTTGTATGCCACAATTTAATTTCCGCTGTGTGTATGAAATTGATTTAATTTCATAAAGAACTGATACATTCTGATATATTCCGATTATTACGAGGTCGTACCAACCAAAAATTGGCCTCAAAGCCTAACTTTTCGAGAGGTAACACTCATAAAAGCACTATGGCCTCAAACGATTTTCTGGGAGAAGGCGCATCGTTAGCAAGACCTCCAGCTTTCAACGGAACAGCTTATATGTACTGGAAGCACAGGATGCTAATCTTCTTGGAAGCCAGTGGCATAGACATCCTTGACGCTGTTGAAAACGGTCCATATATTCCCAAGATTGCAGGAACAAATGACTCAATGATTCTCAAGCCTAGAGCCGACTGGTCGTTTGTGTCATTAGATTAAAATTTAAGTCATTTTCGTCATCCCTAGCTTTATTCTTGATTACTTAGGGTTTTTACCCAAATCTTGTACATCAATTAGGTGTGTTTGTGTCATTGGATTAACACTTAGGTCATTTTTGTCCTCCCTATGCTTATTCTAGACCAATTAGGGTTTTTAACCAATCTTGTGCATCCTATAAGTTCATTTTTGTCATTGGATTATCATTTAGGTCATTTTCGTCCTCCCTAGGCTTATTAACCAATTAGGGTTATTAACCAATCTTGTGCATCCAATAGGTGTTCTTGTTTCATTGGATTAACATTTAGGTCATTTTCGTCATCCCTAAGCTTATTCTCGTCGAATTTGGGTTTTTAACCAATTTTGTGCATACAGTTGGTGTGTTTGTGTCATTGGATTAACATTTAGGTGTATTTCGTCCTCCTAGGCTTATTCTCGTTCAATTAGGGTTTTAAACCATCTTGTGCATTAACTTGGTGTCTTTGTGTTGTTGGATTAACATTTAGGTCATTTTAATTCTCCATAGGTCTATTCTTGTCCAATTAGAGTTTTTAACTAATCTTGTGCATCGAATAGGTGTCTTTGGGTCATTGGACTAACATTTAGGGCATTTTCGTCCCCTCTAGGATTATTCATGTCCAATTAGGGTTTTTAACTAATCTTGTGCATCAAATAGGTTTATTTGTGTCATTGGATTAACAGCTAGGTCATTTTCGTACTCCCTAGGCTTATTCTAGTTGAATTACGGTTTTTATCCATTCATGTGCATCGAATAAGTTTATTTATGTCATTGGATTAAAATTCAGGTCATTTTCGTTCTCCGTAGACTTATTACTGCTCAATTAGGATTTTTAACCAATCTTGTGCATCCAATAGGTGTGTTTGTGTCATTGGATTTACAT
>NW_027336412.1:857-1063 GCF_000331145.2 Cicer arietinum | reverse complement strand
TATATATAAATAAATAAATAAATAATCTCAATTTGTTTAACATCCAAAGACTTGAGTTATTCTAATTATAATTTAAAATTGTTATAGTGTTCATTGCATCGTAAATTTTAAAGATAACATATACTGCATTTAAATAAAGGTGTCTACAATTTAAAATTTATATATTAAAGAATCTAATTCTATTCGTGTAGCCAATAGCTTTGTTA
>NW_027336412.1:0-294 GCF_000331145.2 Cicer arietinum | reverse complement strand
CGTGAATTTATTTATATCAAGATTGCATGCCGTCTGATTTTATGAATAGTATGTTGATTGTTATTGTGTGAATGAGATGTACTGGAGTGTTCTTGCTACTTGAATGAAATTGTGATATTACTTGAATGTGCAACTTGTTTGATCTTTTATTTTGTTATTGATAAGACTGGATGATGCATTGTGAGTAGTGCAAACCAAAATATTGGATTATATTGTGATTGATTGATATACATATAATGATGAATGTGGTGAAGTCAAACTGAAATTTATTGGGTCGTGATTTTGGAGTTAGAC
>NW_027336411.1:0-1582 GCF_000331145.2 Cicer arietinum | reverse complement strand
ACACACATATTGGAGACACAAGATTGGTTAAAAACCCTAATTGGGTAAGAATAGGCCTATGGAAGACGAAAATGACCTAAATGTTTATCCAATGACACAAAACACCTATTGGATGCACAAGATTGGTTTAAAATCCCAATTGGACAAGGATAAGCCAAAGGAGGATGAAAATGACCTAAATGTTCATCAAATGAAACAAATGTACTTATTAGATGCACAAGATTGGTTAAAAAACCTAATTGGACAAGAATAAGCCTAGGGAGGACGAAAATGACCTAAATGTTCATCCAATGACACATACACACCTATTGGATGCACAAGATTGGTTAAAACCCTAATTCGACTAGAATAATCCTAGGGAGGACGAAAATGACCTAAATGCTCATCCAATGACACAAACACACCTATTGGATGCACAAAATTGTTTGTAAACCCTAATTGGACAAGAATAAGCCTATGGAGGACCAAAATGACCTAAATGTTCATCCAATGACACATAACACCTATTGGTTGCACAAGATTGGTTAAAAATCCTAATTGGATAAGAATAAGCCTAGGGAGGACTAAAATGACTTAAATGTTCATCCAATGGGACAAATGTACTTATTGGATGCACAAATTGGTTAAAAAACCTAATTGGACAAGAATAAGCTTAGGGAGGATGAAAATGACTTAAATGTGAATTCAATAACACAAACACTCCTATTGGATGCACCAGATTGGTTAAAAACCCTAATTTGACTGGAATAAATCTAGGGACGACGAAAATAACCTAAAGGTTCATCCAATGACACAAACACACCTATTGGACAAGAATAAGCCTACGGAGGATGAAATGTCTTAAATGTTCATCCAATGACACCAAACACCTATTGCATGCACAAGATTGGTTTAAGACCCTAATTGGACAAGAATAAGCCTACGGAGGATGAAATGTCTTAAATGTTCATCCAATGACACCAAACACCTATTGCATGCACAAGATTGGTTTAAGACCCTAATTGGACAAGAATAAGCCTACGGAGGATGAAATGTCTTAAATGTTCATCCAATGACACCAAACACCTATTGCATGCACAAGATTGGTTTAAGACCCTAATTGGACAAGAATAAGCCTACGGAGGATGAAATGTCTTAAATGTTCATCCAATGACACCAAACACCTATTGCATGCACAAGATTGGTTTAAGACCCTAATTGGACAAGAATAAGCCTACGGAGGATGAAATGTCTTAAATGTTCATCCAATGACACCAAACACCTATTGCATGCACAAGATTGGTTTAAGACCCTAATTGGACAAGAATAAGCCTACGGAGGATGAAATGTCTTAAATGTTCATCCAATGACACCAAACACCTATTGCATGCACAAGATTGGTTTAAGACCCTAATTGGACAAGAATAAGCCTACGGAGGATGAAATGTCTTAAATGTTCATCCAATGACACAAAACACCTATTGGATGCACAAGATTGGTTAAAAACCATAATTGGATAAGAATAAGCCTAAGATGGACAAAATTGACCTAAATGTTCATCCAATGACACAAATTTACTTATTAAATGCACAAGATTGGTTAA
>NW_027336410.1:0-1422 GCF_000331145.2 Cicer arietinum | reverse complement strand
ATTTAGGAAAAGAATGCTACAAGAATCTTCTTCTCCTCGATTTCATCTGGACTTTTCGGGCAAATTTTGTTCCCCTCGACAAAAATGGACCAAAATTTGTATTTTCGGACCAGACGATATAGCTAGTGTTTGAAATCTGCCGCGGAACCTGAAGTTTTCGATTTGATCTGGAGTTTTCAAGCGATTTTCATACCTCCCGACAAAAATGGATCAAAATCAGTATTCCCAAACTAGACGAGGGCTAGTGTTTAAAATTTGACGCGGAACATGAAACATAGTTATAAATTTTGGAGAAGAATGATATAAGGGTCTCCTGGTCCTCGATTTCATCTAGACTATTCGAGTGATTTTCGTACCACCCGACCATAATGGACCGAAATGCGTATTTTCGGACAAGACAATGGCTAGTATTTGAAATGTGACACAAAACCCGAAATGAATTTATAAATTTTGGAGAAGAATGCTAAAAGGGTCTCTCGTACACATGAAAAAAAAGACCAAAATTCGTATTTTCGAACCAGCAATGGATAGTGTTTGAAATCTGACGCGGAACCCGAGTCACATTTATAAATTTAGTAGAAGAATGCTATAAGAGTCTCCTGGTCCTCGATTTCATCTAGACTATTCGAGTGATTTTCGTACCACCCGACCATAATGGACCGAAATGCGTATTTTCGGACAAGACAATGGCTAGTATTTGAAATGTGACACAAAACCCGAAATGAATTTATAAATTTTGGAGAAGAATGCTAAAAGGGTCTCTCTTACACATGAAAAAAAAGACCAAAATTCGTATTTTCGAACCAGCAATGGATAGTGTTTGAAATCTGACGCGGAACCCGAGTCACATTTATAAATTTAGTAGAACAATGCTATAAGAGTCTCCTGGTCCTCGATTTCATCTATACTTTTCAGGGTATTTCGTACAATACGATGGCTAGTGTTTGAAATCTGGCGCGAAACCCGAAACAAAGTTATAAATTTTGGGGAAGAATGCTATAATGGTCTCGTGGTCCTCGATTTCAATTGGACTTTTCGGATGATTTTCGTATCCCTCGACAAAAATGGACCAACATCTGTATTTTCAAACCAGACCATGGCTAGTGTTTGAAAGCGCGTAACCTGAAACATAGTTATAAATTTTAGAGAAGAATGTTATAAGGGTCTCTCGGTCCTCGATTTCATCGGGACTTTTCGAGCGATTTTTGTACCACCCGACTAAAATGGACCGAAATCCGTATTTTCAAACAAGACGTTGGCTAGTGTTTTAAATCTGACGCAGAGCCCGAAAGAAAATTATAAATTTAGAAGAAGAATGATATAAGGAACTCTCGGTCCTCGAATTCATCTAGACTTTTCACAAAAAAAAAGGCCAAAATCAGTATTTTCAGACCAGACGATGGCTAGTATTTTGGAGAAGAA
>NW_027336409.1:0-1525 GCF_000331145.2 Cicer arietinum | reverse complement strand
CTTTTGATTTTGTAGCTCTATTCTTGTTTTGCAATTTGTAACATTCTGACTTTATGTGACCAGATTTACAACATTCATAGCATGTAATGGTTTTGTTGTCAGTAGTCTTGGAGCTAGATGGTTTTCTAAATTTGTTGTCTTTCTTCTTCAGAAACTTCTTAAATTTCTTGACAAGCAACCCTATTTCCGGCTCTTCAGATTCACTACTGGATTGATCTGAGCAGCTATCTGATTCACTACTGGATTGATCTGAGCAGCTATGTGATTTTAGGCTGCCACTCTCTGGTTAGACACCTCATAATTTTTCCAATCTGCTGTTCGTTGTCCACTTGCTTTCCCAATGCGTGAAGATTATTCACAATGTGTGTGAATCTGGTTTGCAGATCGCTGATGGATTCGTCCTTTTTCATGCTGAATAATTCATATTCGTGCATCAGTGTGTTTACGCGAGCTCTCTTCACATCTGTGGTTCCTTCATGTGTTTCTTGAAGAATGTCCCACATTTCTTTTGCTGACTTGCAGTTTGATACTCTAAAAAATTCTTCTGCACAAAGAGCAGATGTTATAATGTTCTTAGCCTTAGCATTATAACCTACCTTCTTTTTGTCGTCGTCTGACCAGTCGGCTCTAGGCTTGAGAATCATTGAGTCATTTGTTCCTGCAATCTTGGGAATATATGGACCATTTTCAACAGCGTCAAGAATGTCTATGCCACTGGCTTCCAGGAAGATCAGCATCATGTGCTTCCAGTACATATAAGTTATTCCGTTGAAAGCTGGAGGTCTTGCTAACGATGCGCCTTCTCCCAGAAAATCGTTTGAGGCCATAGTGCTTTTATGAGTGTTACCTCTCGAAAGGTTAGGCTCTGAGGCCAATTGTTGGTTGGTACGACCTCGTAATAATCGGAATGTATCAGTTCTTTAAGAAATTAGATCAATTTCATACACACAGCGGAATTTAAATTGTGGCATACAAGATTAGCAAGTTCAAGTAGATTGATATGAGATTAACCAAGATGCATGCAAGTCAAATTATCAGATTAAACAATATTACTTATCACAGAATATGTTTAACATGCATCCAATATTAATCACATATACAGATATAGCAAAATAGAAAATTAAAGAAGTTAAGGGTTAGAGAAGATTGCACCAAGAATTTATATTGGTTCAGTTGTCAACTTGACAACCTACATCCAGTCCTGCAAATCCAAACGGATTTCAGATTTTCTTCTCCAATAGAAAGAATCAATTACAGATTGTCCAGTTTCCTCCCCGAAACCTATCTATCTTAATGATCTCTTTCCTATTGATCACCCTCTGATCCTTGTAGATACTCAGCAATCTAACACAGAATCAAAGTACGACTCTTTCTTGTTGAGCACTCTCACCCAAGAAAGTAGCCACCAGTTTCTAGCTGGCTTTTCTTGCTTTCGTTTTTGTTTCAAAGTATTGTTACAAACAGAATAAAGGAAGAACAAAAAGTAGTCTTCAATCTTGGTCAATATGGCTTCTCACAATTCTGG
>NW_027336408.1:2253-2533 GCF_000331145.2 Cicer arietinum | reverse complement strand
TCTTGTGCGTCGAATAGGTGTGTTTGTGTCATTGGATGAACATTTTGGTCATTTTCGTCATCCATAGGCTTACTCTTGTCCAATTAGGGTTTTTATCCAATTTTGTGCATCCAATAGGTTTGTTTGTGGCATTGGATGAACATTTAGGTCATTTTCGTCCTCCCTAGGCTTATTCTTTTCCAATTAAGGTTTTTAACCATTTTTGTGCATCCTATAGGTTTGTTTGTGTCATTGGATGAACATTTAGGTCATTTTCGTTCTCCATAGGCTTATTCTTGTC
>NW_027336408.1:0-731 GCF_000331145.2 Cicer arietinum | reverse complement strand
TGTCCAATTAGGGTTTTTAATCAATCTTGTGCGTCGAATAGGTGTGTTTGTGTCATTGGATGAACATTTATGTCATTTTCGTCATCCCTAGGCTTATGCTTCTCCAATTAGGGTTTTTAACCAATTTTGTGCATCCAATAGGTTTGTTTGTGACATTGGATGAACATTTAGGTCATTTTCGTCCTCCCTAGGATTATTCTTTTCCAATTAAGGTTTTTAACCATTTTTGTGCATCCTATAGGTTTGTTTGTGTCATTGGATGAACATTTAGGTCATTTTCGTTCTCCCTAGGCTTATTCTTGTCCAATTAGTGTTTTTAATCAATCTTGTGCATCCAATAGGTGTGTTTGTGTCATTGGATGAACTTTTAGGTCATTTTCTTCCTCCATAGGCTTATTCTTGTCCGATTATGGTTTTTAACGAATCTTGTGTATCCAACAGTTGTGTTTGTGTCATAGGACGATATTTTAGGTCACTTTCGTCCTCCCTAGGCTTATTCTATCTTGTGCATCCAAAAGGTGTGTTTGTGTCATTGGATGAACATTCAAGTCATTTTCGTAATCCCAAGGCTTATTCGTGTCCAATTAGGGTTTTTAATCAATCTTGTGCATCCAATAGGTGTGTTTGTGTCATTCGATGAACATTTAGGTCATTTTATTCCTCCATAAGCTTATTCTTGTCCGATTATGGTTTTTAACGAATCTTGTGTATCCAATAGTTGTGTTTGTGTC
>NW_027336407.1:3218-3647 GCF_000331145.2 Cicer arietinum | reverse complement strand
AACAACTATGAAAAATCCAGTTTGGAAACTGGTGGCAATCTTTGTTGATGTAAAGATCATCAAAAAGGAGCTGTACTTGATCTGGTGTGAGTCTGACGAGTGACTGCAAGGATCAAGGGGTTAAGCAATAGGAAAGAGTCTGAGTTAGATAGATAGGTTTCGAGGAAACTGGACAATCTGTAAACAAGTCTCAATTCTTTCTATTGAAGAAAAAGCTGAAATCCAGTTGGATTGTCAGGACTGGATGTAGGTTGTCATACTGACAGCTGAACCAGGATACACTTTGGTCCATTCTATCCCTTATCTTTTTACTTTTATTGTTGATCTTGTATGCTATGTTATATTTCCGCTGTGTATAAATCTGAATAAATCTTGCATCGTATGATTGTATGTTAGATCCTGATTGTATGCTAGACGTATTCTGTTTTC
>NW_027336407.1:0-3145 GCF_000331145.2 Cicer arietinum | reverse complement strand
TAAAAACCCTAATTGGACAAGAATAAGCCTATGAAGGACGAAAATGACCTAAATTTTCATCCAATGACACAAATGAACTTATTGGATGCACAAGATTAGTTAAAAACCATAATTGGACAACAATAAGCCAAGGGAGCACGACAATGACCTCAATCTTCATCCAATGACTCAAACACACCTATTGGATGCACAAGATTGGTTTAAAAACATAGTTGGACTAGAATAAGTATAGGGACGATGAAAATGACCTAGATGTTCGTCCAATGACACAAACACACCTATTGGATGCACAAGATTGGTTAAAAACCTTAATTGGACAAGAATAAGCCAAGGAAGGACGAAAATGACCTAGATGTTCATCCAATGACACAAACACACCTATTGGATGCACAAGATTGGTTAAAAACCTTAATTGGACAAGAATAAGCCAAGGAAGGACGAAAATGACCTAGATGTTCATCCAATGACACAAACACACCTATTGGATGCACAAGATTGGTTAAAAACCTTAATTGGACAAGAATAAGCCAAGGAAGGACGAAAATGACCTAGATGTTCATCCAATGACACAAACACACCTATTGGATGCACAAGATTGGTTAAAAACCTTAATTGGACAAGAATAAGCCAAGGAAGGACGAAAATGACCTAGATGTTCATCCAATGACACAAACACACCTATTGGATGCACAAGATTGGTTAAAAACCTTAATTGGACAAGAATAAGCCAAGGAAGGACGAAAATGACCTAGATGTTCATCCAATGACACAAACACACCTATTGGATGCACAAGATTGGTTAAAAACCTTAATTGGACAAGAATAAGCCAAGGAAGGACGAAAATGACCTAGATGTTCATCCAATGACACAAACACACCTATTGGATGCACAAGATTGGTTAAAAACCTTAATTGGACAAGAATAAGCCAAGGAAGGACGAAAATGACCTAGATGTTCATCCAATGACACAAACACACCTATTGGATGCACAAGATTGGTTAAAAACCTTAATTGGACAAGAATAAGCCAAGGAAGGACGAAAATGACCTAGATGTTCATCCAATGACACAAACACACCTATTGGATGCACAAGATTGGTTAAAAACCTTAATTGGACAAGAATAAGCCAAGGAAGGACGAAAATGACCTAGATGTTCATCCAATGACACAAACACACCTATTGGATGCACAAGATTGGTTAAAAACCTTAATTGGACAAGAATAAGCCAAGGAAGGACGAAAATGACCTAGATGTTCATCCAATGACACAAACACACCTATTGGATGCACAAGATTGGTTAAAAACCTTAATTGGACAAGAATAAGCCAAGGAAGGACGAAAATGACCTAGATGTTCATCCAATGACACAAACACACCTATTGGATGCACAAGATTGGTTAAAAACCTTAATTGGACAAGAATAAGCCAAGGAAGGACGAAAATGACCTAGATGTTCATCCAATGACACAAACACACCTATTGGATGCACAAGATTGGTTAAAAACCTTAATTGGACAAGAATAAGCCAAGGAAGGACGAAAATGACCTAGATGTTCATCCAATGACACAAACACACCTATTGGATGCACAAGATTGGTTAAAAACCTTAATTGGACAAGAATAAGCCAAGGAAGGACGAAAATGACCTAGATGTTCATCCAATGACACAAACACACCTATTGGATGCACAAGATTGGTTAAAAACCTTAATTGGACAAGAATAAGCCAAGGAAGGACGAAAATGACCTAGATGTTCATCCAATGACACAAACACACCTATTGGATGCACAAGATTGGTTAAAAACCTTAATTGGACAAGAATAAGCCAAGGAAGGACGAAAATGACCTAGATGTTCATCCAATGACACAAACACACCTATTGGATGCACAAGATTGGTTAAAAACCTTAATTGGACAAGAATAAGCCAAGGAAGGACGAAAATGACCTAGATGTTCATCCAATGACACAAACACACCTATTGGATGCACAAGATTGGTTAAAAACCTTAATTGGACAAGAATAAGCCAAGGAAGGACGAAAATGACCTAGATGTTCATCCAATGACACAAACACACCTATTGGATGCACAAGATTGGTTAAAAACCTTAATTGGACAAGAATAAGCCAAGGAAGGACGAAAATGACCTAGATGTTCATCCAATGACACAAACACACCTATTGGATGCACAAGATTGGTTAAAAACCTTAATTGGACAAGAATAAGCCAAGGAAGGACGAAAATGACCTAGATGTTCATCCAATGACACAAACACACCTATTGGATGCACAAGATTGGTTAAAAACCTTAATTGGACAAGAATAAGCCAAGGAAGGACGAAAATGACCTAGATGTTCATCCAATGACACAAACACACCTATTGGATGCACAAGATTGGTTAAAAACCTTAATTGGACAAGAATAAGCCAAGGAAGGACGAAAATGACCTAGATGTTCATCCAATGACACAAACACACCTATTGGATGCACAAGATTGGTTAAAAACCTTAATTGGACAAGAATAAGCCAAGGAAGGACGAAAATGACCTAGATGTTCATCCAATGACACAAACACACCTATTGGATGCACAAGATTGGTTAAAAACCTTAATTGGACAAGAATAAGCCAAGGAAGGACGAAAATGACCTAGATGTTCATCCAATGACACAAACACACCTATTGGATGCACAAGATTGGTTAAAAACCTTAATTGGACAAGAATAAGCCAAGGAAGGACGAAAATGACCTAGATGTTCATCCAATGACACAAACACACCTATTGGATGCACAAGATTGGTTAAAAACCTTAATTGGACAAGAATAAGCCAAGGAAGGACGAAAATGACCTAGATGTTCATCCAATGACACAAACACACCTATTGGATGCACAAGATTGGTTAAAAACCTTAATTGGACAAGAATAAGCCAAGGAAGGACGAAAATGACCTAGATGTTCATCCAATGACACAAACACACCTATTGGATGCACAAGATTGGTTAAAAACCTTAATTGGACAAGAATAAGCCAAGGAAGGACGAAAATGACCTAGATGTTCATCCAATGACAGAAATACACCTACTGGATGCACAAGATTGGTTAAAAACCATAATTGGATAAAAATAAGCCAAGGGAGGACGAAAAT
>NW_027336406.1:4868-5810 GCF_000331145.2 Cicer arietinum | reverse complement strand
AAGTAATAATTAAATCTTTATTTGACAACTATATTTCATTATATGTTATTATTATGGTCATTTATAGTAATATTTTGCAATGAAGATAACCCAATATACTATAACCTGAACCTCAAACCTATAACCTTAAACCTTAATTCCTAAACCTTAAACCCTATACCCAAAACCCTAAACCCAAAATCCTCAACCTTAAACTCTAAACCTTAATCCCTAAACCTTAATCCCTAAACCTGATTTCTTAAATCCTAAACACCCTAACACACTAAACCCTAATAAAATAAAGATATAATTATTACTTTATTTGACATCTCTATTTATTTTATATGTTATTATTATATATTTGTTATAAAGTAAAACTATAAAACGAAGATAATAATAACATAAATTAAATTAGAGTTGTCAAATAAAGTAATCATTCCATATTTATTTGACAACTCTATTTTATTATATGTTACGGATTTTAGTCCATTTTTGTCGAGTGGTAAGAAAATCGCCCAAAAAGTCCAGATGAAAATGAGGAGCGGGAGCGACTTTTAGCATGCTTCTCCTAAATTTATAATTGTGTTTCGGGTTAGATTTCAAACAATAGCCATCGTCTGGTCAGAAAATACAAATTGTAGTCCATTTTTGTCAGGTGGTACGAAAATCGTCCGAAAAGTTCAGATGAAATCGAGGACCAGAAGACCCTTATAGCATTCTTCAGTCCATTTGTAACTGTGTATCAGGCTCGGCGTCATATTTCAAACACTAGCCGTCGTTTGAACCAAAAATACGAATTTCAGTCCATTTTTGTTGTGAAGTACGAAAATCGCCCGAGAAGTCCAAATGAGATCGAGGACCTAGAGTCTCTTTTAGAATTCTACTCCAAAATTAATAACTATGTTTTAGGTTCTACGTCAGATTTCAAACACTAGCCATGTTCTGGTCCAAAATTACAGATTT
>NW_027336406.1:3693-4260 GCF_000331145.2 Cicer arietinum | reverse complement strand
TTGTAAAGTTGTCAAATAAAGTAATAACTACATATTTATTTTACTACTTAATTTTGTTATATGTTATTATTATTTTCGTTATTTAGTACATCTACAAAACGAAGATAATAATAACGTATAATAAAACAGAGTTGTCAAATAAATATGTAATTATTAATTTCTTTGACAATTCTATTTTATTATATGTTATTATTATAGTTTTATAAAACGAAGATAATAATAACTTATAATAAATTTGATTTGTCAAATAAAGTAATAATTATATATTTATTTGACAACTCTATTTTATTAAATGATATTACTATGTTCGTTATGCAGCCAAACTTTTATATGAAGATAATAATAGTATATAATAAAATAGAATTATCCAATAAATTAATAATTTCATATTTATTTGACAACTTTGTTTTATTATACGGTATTATTATCTTCGTTTTGTAGTTGTACTAAATAACGAAAATAATAATAACATATAACCAAATTGAGTTTTAAAATTAATATGTAATTATTACTTTATTTGACAACTCTATTTTATTATATGATATTATTATCTTCTTTATGTAGTAA
>NW_027336406.1:3167-3553 GCF_000331145.2 Cicer arietinum | reverse complement strand
CGAAACACAATTATAAATTAAGGAGAAGAATGCTATAACTGACTCCTAGTCCTCGATTTCATCTGGACATTTTAGGCGATTTTCGTACCACCCGACTAAAATGGACTGAAATTCGTATTTTCGAACAAGACGATGGCTAGTGTTTGAAATCTGATGCGGAGACCGAAATACAGTCATAAATTTAGAAGAAGAATGTTATAAATGTCTCTCGGTCATCGATTTCATAACGCTGGACAAAAATTGACCAAAATATGTATTTTTGGACTAGAGGATTACTAAACTTTGAAATTTAACGCGGA
Source organism: Cicer arietinum (assembly GCF_000331145.2). NCBI lineage: Eukaryota > Viridiplantae > Streptophyta > Magnoliopsida > Fabales > Fabaceae > Cicer > Cicer arietinum. Next base: position 3,254 of record NW_027336406.1, on the reverse strand, counting down.
ACCCGAAACACTATTATATATTGAGGAGAGAATGATATAAAGGTCGCTCGGCCATTTTTTTCTTACACTACAAAAGTGGACCAATAT
>NW_027336406.1:0-2583 GCF_000331145.2 Cicer arietinum | reverse complement strand
TTTAAATTTAAAAGAAGAATGCTATAAGGGACTCTCGGTCCTCAATTTCATCTACACTTTTCGGGCGAGTTTCGTACCCCTCGACAAACATTGACCAAAATATGTATTTTCGGACCAGACGATGGCTAGTGTTTGAAGTCTAACGCGGATCCCAAAACACGGTTATATATTAAGGAGAAGAATGCTATAAGGGTTTCCCGGTCCTCGATTTCATTTGGACTTTTGGATCGTATTTGTAATACCCGACAATAATGGACCGAAATCTGTATTTTCGGACCAGAAGTGGGAGAGTGTTTGAAATTTGACGCGGAAGCTGAAATAATGTTATAAATTTAAGAGAAGAATTCTATAAGGGTTTCCCGGTCCTCAATTTTATCTAGACTTTTCGGGCAATTTTCGGAGAAGAATGCTATAAATTTAGGAGAAGAATGTTGTAAGGGTCTTCAGGTCCTCAATTTCATTTGGACTTTTCAGGGGATTTTCGAACCACGTGACAAAATTGGACCGAAATCTGTATTTCCGCACCAAACAATGGCTAGTGTTTGAAATATGAAGCGGAACCCGATGCACAATTATAAATTTTGGAGAAGAATCCTACTAGGGTTTCCCAGTCCTAGATTTCATCTGGTATTTTCGAGCGATTTTCGTACCACCCGACTAAAATGGACCAAAATTTGTATTTTCGAAAAAAACGATGGTTAGTGTTTGAAATCTAGCGCGGAACCCGAAACATAGTTATAAATTTTGGAGAAGAATGCTATAAGGGTATCCCGGTCTTCAATTTCATTTGGACTTTTTGGGCGATTTTCATACCACCTAACTAAAATAGACTGAAATTCGTATTTTCAAACAAGACTATGAATAGTGAATGAAATCTGACACGGAACCTGAAATACAGTTATAAATTTAGAAGAAGAATGCAATAAGGGTCTCCATATCCTCGATTTCATCTGGACTTTTTGGGCGATTTACGTACCATCCAACAAAAATGAACCAAAATTCGTATTTTCAGACCAAACGATGGCTATTGTTTAAAATATGGAACGAAGCCCGAAAAACAGATATAAATTTTGGAGAAGAATGCTATTAGGGTCTCATAGTCCTCGATTTCATCTAGACTTTTCCGGCAATTTTCGTACCACCTGACTAAAACGGACCAAAATTCGTATCTTCAAACAAAACGATGGTTAGTGTTTAAATCTGGTGCGGAACCCGAAAAACAATTATAAATTTTGGAGAAGTATGCTATAAGGGTCTCCAGGTCCTCGATTTCATCTAGATTTTTTGGACAATTTTCGTACCACCTGACTAAAATGGACCAAAATCTGTATTTTCGAACAAAATGATGGTTTGTGTTTGGAAACTGACACGGAACCCGAAACACAGTGATAAATTTTGGAGAAGAATGCTATAAGGGTCTCTCGTACACATGACAAAAATGGACCGAAATTCATATTTTCGTACAAGCAATGGATAGTGTTTGAAATCTGACGCGGAACCCGAAATTCATATATTCGTACAAGAAGATGGCTAGTGTTTGATATCTAGTGCAGAACCCGAAACAAAGTTATAAATTTTGAGGTAGAATGTTATAACGGTCTATCGGTCTTCGATTTCATCGGGACTTTTCGAGCGATTTTTGTACCACCCGACTAAAATGGACCGAAATCCGTATTTTCGAACAAAACGGTGGCTAGTGTTTGAAATCAGACGCGAAATCTGAAACGAAGATAATAATAACATAAAATAAAATAGAGTTATCATATAAATATGTAATTATTACATTATTTGACAACTTTATTTTATTTTATGTTATTATTATCTTTGTTATCAAGTAAAACTATAAAATAAAGATAATAATAACATATAATAAATTAGAGTTGTCAAATAAAGTAATAATTACGTATTTATTTGACAACTCTAAATGATATTACTATCTTCGTTATGCAGTCAAACCTTAAAATGAAGATAATAATAATATATAATAAAATAAAATTATCAAATAAATTAATAATTACATATAAAAAAATTGAGTTGTAAAATTAATATTTAATTATTACTTTATTTGACAACTCAATTTTATCATGTTATTATTATCTTCGTTATGTAGTAAAACTATATAACGAATATAATAATAACATATAATAAATTTGAGTTGTCAAATAAAGTATATAACTAAAAAGCATTCTTCTCCTAAATTTATAATTGTGTTTCGGGTCATATTTTGAACATTAGCCATCATTTGGTCTAAAAATACAAATTTCGCTCCATTTTTGTCGGGTGGTACAAAATTGCCTGAAAAGTATAGATGATATCGGGGATTTTCGTACCACCTTATTCCGGTCAATTTTTGTCAAGTGGTACGAAAAATGCCTGAAAAGTCCCGATTAAATCGAGGACTGAGAGACTCTTATAACATTCTTCTCTAAAATTTATAACCATGTTTCAGGTTTCACACCAGAGTTCAAACACTAGTCATCGTCAAGTCCGAAAATAAAGATGTTGGTCCATTTTTGTTGTGGGGTACGAAAGTCTCCCGAAAAGTCCAAATGAAATCGAGGACCGTGAGACCATTATAGCTTA
>NW_027336405.1:4290-5988 GCF_000331145.2 Cicer arietinum | reverse complement strand
TCCAAGCCCTTGATGACCGTTGGAGCTCATTTTCAAAGGATCCAAGGTATTCATCATAATTACGGAACTGCCACTCAGCTTGTTAGGCTTAGGCAGATCCCATCCTCACGCAGCATAGCTTTAATCTTGACATGTCTTTGCTTTTTCTCTTTAATCAGAGTGCAAGGTTGTTTCTGTGCTGCATTTTTCGTAGACTTGAAGGTCTAGGTTGGCTTCATCTTTTGAGGTGATGTTGACAAGAGAGAAAAAGCCACCCTATGACATAGGACTGTCATACTCAGTCCGAGGATCAGATCTGGCAGCAACATGTGATCTTCCATTTTTGGCTTGTTTCAAGTTGCCTTTTGCTAACTTGACTTCCTTATCCATTAAAACGTGCAAGCCCATTAAATGGTCAGATTTTGACCTTTGCACATGCTTGATAGGTTGCTTTCACTTTTGCTAGCCTTTCCTTTACATACTAGATGTAGCCATATTCACCTTTTTCTTTTGACCTTTTGACTCTTACTTTTGAATGCTTTGTTTATTCATGTTTGACATTGTTATGCATTTGAATTAACACATTTGTTCTGGTGAGAGATCAGATTGTCCAAATCTGGAGTTTTTCAAATTGCAGCCCATCCTCACGTTTGCAGCAATTTCCATCCTCACGAGGGTTTTCCATCCTCAGGCCAGAATTACTTTTTCCTTCTTTTTGCCTTAATGATTAATAACCTATTATCTTATATGAATACACTCAAGAGCACATGTTAGTCATTAACCACAATCATAATCTCTTAAGTAATTTTGTTATCATTAAAATCATTTGAGAGATTTTGTCTCAACAATCTCCCCCTTTTTGATGATGACAAAATTCTTTAGATTATGATTTTAAATAAGACAAAGATAAAATGTTTATGCTCCCCCTCAATTATATGTGTAATAATTTTTAAAACTAAAAATCATTACTCCCCCTAGATGTATGCCAAAGTGTTGAAATAACATGATTCTAATCATACAAATGACATCATGATAATTAGATAATCATTTAAAGATTTGTTCAACAAAGCTTAAACATGGGTTCATAAGCAACACATCAATTCAACTTAACAGCATAATAATTAAACAGTTTTAACATAAACACTAAACAGAAAACATAATCATAAAAACATAATCATTCTCCCCCTGAATTTGGCAGCAGCAAAAAGAAGTCACAACATATTTAATCTGAGGAGGCTGGTTCATCTGATGAGGATGAAGGAGATGGAACATCAGAGGTTGGCTGGGCTTGTAGCTCAGGAGGAAGATCTCCAAGAGCAATAGTAGGAACCAAGTGTTTGGTAACCCATTCAAGAATGAGCCCAAATTGAACCAAAGAGTTCTGAAAATGAGTGAAACGCTGAAGAATTTTCTTCTGGTCTTTCCTAATTAATTTTAGGAGTTTCATCTGTTTCGTGTTTTCCCCAATCCTTGTGCTAGGAACCGAGCCTTTAGGCTGGTCGTTTACACTGGAACTCTTATTCTGAGAGCTCCCAGCCTTGTCCTCTGACTGGTTATGAGTTGTGGCAGTGAAGAAGGAGTCAAGGGAACTGAACACACCTGTAACCTCAGGGAGAGGTTGAGCAGTTTTGTCAAAGTTTGCAGCAGGAGGAATTTGTTGCGAAAAATCTGGTGGAGGGATTACATCTTCATCCACTGGCACAGTGGGAGGAGAAGCCA
>NW_027336405.1:0-3566 GCF_000331145.2 Cicer arietinum | reverse complement strand
GCTCCTTCATCACGTATATCAAGTATTTGACATAAAGTGGTGGGATTAATTTCCATATGAACCCCTTTCAGTACCATACTGAAATTAGTCATGCCTTTAGATCCTTTTGAAGCGGCATAGAAAGCCCTTACTAGACGTGGGTACTGTGGTTCATTGATTTTGAAGAATGAGGTCAGCCAAGTTGTTCAAACATTTCTTCAATGTTGAATCCTCCTTGTTTAATATCAACAAGGTCAATGATTTTTCCATTTACCACTGACTTGTTTTGCCATTTTGAATTGTAGACCGATTCTACTTCGTCCGAATCAAACAATGAAGTGTTGGCAGAAATTTTTGTGGATGACGAAGGGGGTTTTGATGAAGGTGGTTTGGTCTTTTTGGGAGTTGGATTTTTGGAATCTGATTTTGCAGGAGGAGTGGTCTCTGAATCATCTGAGTTGATGACATGAATCATGTTATCATGAGGGGTTGCCTTTTTGGTCAAAACGGCTCCAAACATGATTCTGGAGGAGCGCTTGGAAGGAGTTGAGGAGGGGGATTTTTTGACGATTTTTGGAGGAGTGGAGCTTTTGGATGGTTGAGATGAAGAAATGGTGTTCATGGAAGTTTCTTCAGATTGGTTTTCTTCATTATAATCTGACTCAGTGCTTGAGTAGACATCTTGGTTTTTCTCAGGTTCTTGGCAGGATTTTTTGCGTTTTACAGTCATTTTGATTCGTGCCATTGATGCAGGAAGGTGAGGGAAGAAACTGTTGAGTGATGAACGGTTTTCTGGGTAAAGGTTGATGAGAGAAAATGATAGAGGATGGGAAACAAATAGACGAGGATGGGAAATGAGCAGAGAGAACGTGTGAGTAACCGTGAGAGAACGTGAGGAATCGTGAAAAGACGTGAGGAGACAGGAAAAATAAATGCGCCGTATGCCTAGGCAGCTAGGGAGATGATGGATTTGATGGATGAGTCACATGGCCGTAAATGCATTTAATGCATGGCGTGAAGCACGGAGGCATGCGCCACGCATGCTGTCCAATGGCAGAGAAGGCGTGCCACTTTTCTCTAGGCTGCCACGTCAGGGAGCGTTTCACTAAACTGGACATTCCGTCCTCTGATGGTTTTCCTATCCTCTCAAGCCTAACTAAAAATGTAAATATTTAAAATTTTTTATTTTTTAAAACAAAACAGATAAAAATATAAAAATACAATAAAAATAAAAATTATATAATAAAAAATATAATAACATGACCAAGATAAATCAATTAATTTTAGACAAATTAATAATTGAAAGTTCATCCAAGATCTTTTTGAACCTATCCTCTTGGAGAGGTTTGGTAAAGATATCTGCTAATTGATTTTCAGTGTCAATAAAAATCAGTTCTAAATCCCCTTTTTGCACATGATCTCTTATAAAATGATGTTTAATTTCAATGTGCTTAGATCTAGAATGTTGAATGGGATTTTTAGAAAGATTTATTGCACTTGTATTATCACAGAGGATGGGAATTTTTGCGTACCTTAGCGAGTAATCCTCAAGCTGATTTTTTATCCAGAGCAGTTGTGAGCAACATTGAGCGGCTGATACATACTCTGCTTCAGTGGTTGAAAGAGCAATGGTACTTTGTTTTTTGCATGACCAACTTATTAGGGATTTACCAAGAAATTGGCAAGCACCACTTGTGCTTTTTCTTTCAACTTTGTCTCCCGCGTAGTCGGCATCACAATAAGCTATAAGGTCAAGATTGGAACATTTCTTGTACCAAATTCCCAGATTTATAGTACCAACAAGGTATCTAAAAATCCTTTTTACAGCTGTGAGATGAGATTCTTTAGGAGAGGATTGAAACCTTGCACAAAGACCGACTGCAAAGACTATGTCCGGTCTACTTGCTGTTAAATACAGCAAGGATCCTATCATCCCTCTGTATTCCTTTTCAGAAATAGGAGTTCCTTCATCATCTTTGTGGAGTGAGGAGGATGGGTGCATTGGAGTTCCCATACTCTTGGCAGAACTCATGTTGTATTTTTTGAGCAAATCCTTGGTGTATTTTTCTTGTGAGATAAAAATACCATCCTCTCGTTGTTTGATTTGTAAACCAAGGAAGAATTTTAATTCCCCCATCATACTCATCTCAAACTCGCTTTGCATGAGATTTGAGAATTCTTCACACATTTTTTCATTTGTGGATCCAAATATAATGTCATCGACATATATTTGAACAATCAATAAATCTTTTTCAAGTGTTTTCTTGAAAAGAGTAGTATCAATCTGTCCTCTAATGAATCCATTTTCTTTTAGAAAAGAACTTAACCTCTCATACCAAGCTCTAGGAGCTTGCTTTAAACCGTAAAGAGCTTTAGAGAGTTTGAACACATGGTTTGGTCGTTTTTCATCCTCAAACCCAGGAGGTTGATGAACATACACTTCTTCATTTAAGAACCCATTCAAAAAGGCACTTTTCACATCCATTTGGAATAGTTTTATACCTTTATGAGTGGCATAAGCTAAGAGGATTCTTATTGCTTCAAGTCTTGCTACGGGTGCAAACGTTTCATCATAATCTATTCCTTCTTGTTGGTTGTACCCTTGTGCCACTAGTCTTGCTTTATTTCTAATGACTTCTCCATCCTCATTTAGTTTGTTTCTAAATATCCATTTAGTTCCAATCACCGATTTGTCCAGAGGATGGGGTACAAGATTCCATACCTTGTTTCTTTCAAATTGTGAGAGTTCTTCCATCATAGCTTCAACCCATGATTTGTCACCAATAGCTTGATCAATTGTCTTGGGTTCAACTTGTGATATCATGGCCATGTTGGAAGTATTTTCCCTTAGAGAGTTTCTGGTTCTCACACCATCTTCAGTATTCCCAATGACTAGATCTAGAGGGTGATGCGTGACTGTTTTCCATCCTCTTGGAAGTTGTGGAGAGGTTGGATCAGACTCATCCTCTGCGTGAGGACCGGGTACTTGTGAGGATGAATTTTCATCTTCTTCATCCTTATCCTTTTTCTCTAAACACAAGTCATCAAACTCATCAAAAATAACATGCATGGATTCCTCCACAGTTTGAGTCCTAAGATTATATATTCTATAACCTTTTGACGTTGTGGAGTATCCTAGAAAAATTCCTTTATCGGATTTTGGATCAAACTTTCCCAAATTTTCTTTATTATTTAGAATGTAGCAATAACACCCAAATATATGAAAATAGGAAATATTTGGTTTTCTCCCTTTCCATAATTCGTATGGAGTTTTGTTTAAAATTTTTCTAATGGATGCACGATTAGAAACATAACAAGCAGTGTTGATGGCTTCGGTCCAAAAATATTTTTCAATGTTGGCCTCATTTAAAATAGTTCTAGCCATTTCTTGTAAAGTTCTATTTTTCCTTTCAACAACCCCATTTTGTTGGGGAGTTCTTGGACAAGAAAAGTTGTGAGAAATACCATTTTCTTCACAAAGATTTTTTAAAAGATTCATTTTCAAATTCACCTCCATGGTCACGTCTCACCGAGACAATTTTTGAACCTTTTTCATTTTGAATCTTTTTGCAAAAATGGTGGAATGC
>NW_027336404.1:0-1336 GCF_000331145.2 Cicer arietinum | reverse complement strand
AGTTGGAATGCGGCTTGGTTGTTTGGAAGGCTGTATACATATATATACTACATGACAACCTAATTTATTATTTTTATTATTATTATTATTATTATTATTATTATTATTATTATTCCATTCTGTTAGAGCTATCTCCTAGTATCATTTTATTTATATCTACATACATATCTATTTATTTTATTTTATTTTATTTATTATTCTTTTTTTGTAAGTTAAATATGGTTAATATTAATAATTTAGATCAATTACTAAAGCAAACACACAGATACCCGAAAGAAATTAGAACACATATTAACACTCATATAAAAAAAATAGTATCGTATCGTTATACTATTTAAAATAAGATAATGAGAAATTGGGGTGTTACATAATGCAATTGTAAAGCATCATGTTTTGATTTTATGAAATCTTATGCTGACTATTATTGTATGGATGATGTCCATTTGAATGCTTGTGTTTACTTGAATGAAATTGTGATTTTAATTGAATGCACCACTTGTTTGATTTCCTATTTTATGATTGATAGAACTAGATTGTTCATTGTGAGTGGTGGGGACATAAGTAGATTGTTTAGGATTTAAGGTTTAAGGTTTAGGGAACTAGACTGTTGATTGATATTGGCTATATATATATATATATATATATAATGAGGTCAACTTTAATGATTAATGTAGAATGACTGATATTTATATAGACGTAAATTTTGATGAATATTGTGAATTTAAATTGAGAGTTATGGAGTTGTGATCATTGAATAAGTATGAACTAGATGTTAGAGACTTAATAAAATGAAGATTATTTTATCAACAAATAGGGAGGGTCTGACAAGTCAAGTGATTTCGGAGAAGTGCAGTTGAATGAGTTTGATCGTGAAAAGCTACAATCGAACTGTAAGGTAAGACTGATAGACTTTGGGGGTATCTCTGATGGGAAATTTCTAAGTTGATTAGTGTGTTATTCCCTAAAATCGGGAGCTGCCAATGCAACACAAGACTATCTTGACTGTCGCGTATATGTGTTTTGGGTTGAGTTAAGAGAATTCATGAGGACTTGACCATTTATGAATTGTTCGTCAACTCTTATAGTGGCATAGTATTAGGTCACAATCTGACGCGGAACCTGAAACACAATTATAAATATAGGAAAATAATGCTATAAGGGTCTCCCGGTCCTCGATTTCATTTGGATGTTTCGGGGGATTTTCGTACCACCAAACAAAAATGGACTGAAATTCGTATTTTTGGATATGGTGATGGCTAGTGTTTGAAATTTGATGCGAAACTTGAATCATTGTTTTAAATGTTCAAAGCACCAGACACAAACGGACCGAAATCCA
>NW_027336403.1:2122-2847 GCF_000331145.2 Cicer arietinum | reverse complement strand
AAATTTTCCCAAAGTTGATTAAATAAATTCTGCTATTTTTTATTTTATTTAATTTTATTTTTTAATTTTTCGTTATTTTTAATGTTATTTTTGGCTTTTATTATGTTGTGTGGCAAATATATGACAAATCTGATCCCTAAAAATAAAGTCAAAAATTTAGACATAAGTACTTTTAGGTGAAACTTCCCTTGACAAATCAGTCAAGGACATGCGTTTGCCTTTTATTCTTTGGTCAATACGATGGCACTTGGTGGATACTTCCCATTCTTCCTTGTGCAGACTGCATTAAATGCAGTTATCATGATCCTTATGCCCCAATCAAAGGTTCCCGTTTTCCCTTTCCCTTTCTCACCCACGTTTCCGAATTTTCTTCTCTCCTTCCTTTCAATCAATCAATCACGTTTTCCTCTTTCTCTTCTCTCTCACGGTTTCAACTTCCCACACACACACTATTCTCTCTCCGCTTTAATGCATTTCTTCTTTTATTTCAAATTACTTTTCTCTCTCCACTTCAATGCCCTCTACGGTTTTAACTCCTTCTCTCTCCGCAATCAATTTTTTTCTTTTCTCTCTCTTCCATCCGTTTCACTCTCCCAAGGTCATCAGTTTCTTCGTTTCTTCTTTCCCTTCATCGTTCTCATCCGTTTTCTTCCTCCCTTCAACAATGGCTCGGATTAAAACTACGGCAAAGCGAAAAATGTCTCCTTTTAATCCTGAAACTGACT
>NW_027336403.1:0-939 GCF_000331145.2 Cicer arietinum | reverse complement strand
AATTTTTTCACTATGAAAAATATCAAACAAATGCGCATTGATCTGCCTGAACAAACCCCCACCTCAAGGAAGAAGAAAACTGCCTCCAAGAAGCACAAGTCTGCATCACCACAATCTCATTCTCGCACACCTTCATTCAACTCCGCTAGCTCAACACTTCCTCCATCTCCACAAGTTAGTAAGGATCCATATGCGCATAATGCTGCTCCTTCAGATAAGGTTGGTGAAGACTTAGTCTTTGATCTAAACGTATCATATGATCACCACTCTTCAAAAAGTCCACATAAGAACATACCATCTCAGGTAAGCCTGAACTCTTCTCCTATCTCTCCAAATGTTGCTCAATCTAATTCTGATCCGGATTTACAAGAAAAATCCAAATCTCCTTTGGCTCCACCTTTTGAAAATTTTTCCAAGGATAAGGCTAAAAGTTCAAAATCCAAAAGAGCTCGTAAGGATTCAACCACCAGCATGAAATCGGCAGAAACTAAGAACAAACGGTTTTTAAAGCTTCTAAAGACCATTAGGAAAGACCAAAAGAAGTTGATGGTTACTTTTTCTCACTTTCAAAACACTATCACTCAGTTTGGACTCGTTCTGGAATGGGTTACCAAACACTTGGGTTCATCAGCTGCTGCCCGTGATCAGCCTCCTGTGCTACCGGCCCAGTTCTCTTTTGCCCCCCCCCCCTCTACATCTTCATCTTCTGAAGATTCATCTTCCGCTGATTGACTCTGTTTTTACTTAGTTTATATTTTTTGATGTTGACTTAATTCAGGGGGAGTCAGATTATGAATTATATTTTGTCTTATGTTTAAACTCATATTATGTTTTGCTGACTGTTGTTATGGTTGTTTAAACTCAAATCATGTTTGCTGGATGTTATGGCTGAATTCATGAACCTATGGTATTGTGCTTAAGTTGCTGAATTTTTTTTAG
>NW_027336402.1:971-1173 GCF_000331145.2 Cicer arietinum | reverse complement strand
AGGTCAATTTCGCCCTCCCTAGGCTTATTCTTGTCCAATTAGGGTTTTTAACCAATCTTGGGCTTCCAATAAGTTCCTTTGTGTCATAGGATGAACATTTAGGCCATTTTAGTCCTCCATAGGCTTATTCTTGTCCAATTAGGGTTTTTAACCAATCTTGTGCATCCAATATGTTCATTTTGTCATTGGATTTACATTTACG
>NW_027336402.1:0-523 GCF_000331145.2 Cicer arietinum | reverse complement strand
AATCTTGTGCATCCAATAAGTTCATTTGTGTCATTGGATTAACATTTAGGTCATTTCTGTCCTACCTAGACTTATTCTTGTCCAATTAAGGTTTTTAACCAATCTTGTGCATGCAGTAAGTGCATTTGTGTCATTGGATTAACATTTAGGTCATTTCTGTCCTACCTAGACTTATTCTTGTCCAATTAAGGTTTTTAACCAATCTTGTGCATGCAGTAAGTGCATTTGTGTCATTGGATTAACATTTAGGTCATTTCTGTCCTACCTAGACTTATTCTTGTCCAATTAAGGTTTTTAACCAATCTTGTGCATGCAGTAAGTGCATTTGTGTCATTGGATTAACATTTAGGTCATTTCTGTCCTACCTAGACTTATTCTTGTCCAATTAAGGTTTTTAACCAATCTTGTGCATCCAATATGTTCATATGTGTCATTGGATTAATATTTAGGTTATTTTCGACCTCCATAGGTTTATTCTAGTCCAGTTAGGGTTTTTAACCAATCTTGTGCATCCAATTAGGTG
>NW_027336401.1:1243-1594 GCF_000331145.2 Cicer arietinum | reverse complement strand
TCAGTTATAAATTTAGGAGAAGAATGCTATAAGGGTCTCCCGGTCCTCGATTTCAACTAGGCTTTTCGGGCGATTTTCATACCACCCGACAAACATGGTCCGAAATCCGTATTTTCGAACAAGACAATTTCTAGTGTTTGCAATCTGAGGTGAAACCCGAAACTCAGTTATAAATTTAGGAGAAGAATGCTATAAGGGCCTCTTGGTCGTCGATTTCATATGGACTTTTCGGGCGATATTTGTACCCCTCGACAAAAATAAACTGAAATCTGTAATTTCGGACCATACGATGGCTAGTGTTTGATATCTGACACGGAACTCGTAACACTATTATATATTTAGGAGAAGAAT
>NW_027336401.1:0-442 GCF_000331145.2 Cicer arietinum | reverse complement strand
GAACCCTCATCACCTCTACTCTGGGAACCCTCATCTCCTCTACGTACTGTGCGGCCATCTACGTTGTCTCAGGTATTTATTAATTTGTTGTTGTCAAAAAATCTTTAGTTTTTTAATAATTGAAAACTAATAAATTGTTACATATTAAATCTTTTCTTTTTGAAATTTGTTGATCTGTTTTATTTTGAAATCTTTTCTGTTTTGAAATTGTTACATAATAATGGACCTTGGTTTCCATTTTCATATTAGATATGTTGATATTGGTTTCGTTTTGAAATTTGTTGATCTGTTCAGTAGCTTATTATTTTTGTAACTGCATTTATATAGGTTATATAATATGGACCGGAAATGGATGTCTGCCAATCGATTGTCAAAAGATTATGAAAATGGAGTGAAGGAATTTGTTGAGTTTGTAGTGAAGAATGCAAAAGATCCAAATAGA
>NW_027336400.1:0-1025 GCF_000331145.2 Cicer arietinum | reverse complement strand
AATCGATTTAGTAATTATTACATCCAACGGCTAGTCACAACGGTCATATTGTAAATCGATTCCAAAGTCGATTTCCAGATTTACTTAATCGATGTCCAAATCGATTGTTTTAAGGTTGAAAAAATGAACTAGTCGATTTCCCAATCGACGCTCGGGCAAGGTAAAAAAAATTTCTGAACTCTGAAGTCTGGGGCCAAAGCAATCGATTCCCAAATCGATTTTGTAAATAATAAACCATGCTGGTAATTGATTACCCAATCGATTTAACTGGAAAACACTGCAAGCACCAGAAGTGTCCTATGAAAGGATTCAAAGATCATACCTCACTAGGATCAATGATCCCTAGTTTCATCCTTATATGCAGGAAACTTTCTCTTGGTAAAGCTTTTGTGAAGATGTCAGCCAGCTGCTCAGCTGTGTTAACATACTCAAGCTTAATGATTCCATTTTGAAAGTGATCCCTTATAAAATGATGTCTTACTTCAATGTGCTTGGTCCTGGAGTGCATCACTAGATTCTTAGTAATACTTATTGCACTTGTGTTGTCACACATAATAGGTATTGTTCCCAAGTCAACAACAAAATCCAATAAATGTTGTTTCATCCAAAGAATCTGAGCACAGCAGCTCCCAGCTGCAATGTATTTAGCTTCAACAGTTGATAAAGCAATGCTTGTCTGTTTCTTACTAAACCATGACACAAGAGATTTTCCAAATAAATGACAAGTTCCAGAAGTGTTTTTCCGATCTAGTTTGCATCCAGCAAAGTCTGAATCTGAGTAACCAACTAAAGTACAGGTTGATCCCTTCGGATACCACATGCCTAAACTCTTAGTTCCTACTAGATATCTGAAAATTCTCTTAACTGCACTGAGGTGAGATTCCTTTGGATTTGATTGGTACCTTGCACACATACAAACACTGAACATGATGGTTGGCCGGCTTGCTGTAAGATAGAGCAAAGATCCTATCATACCCTGAAACCTAGTAACATCTACAGGTTTACCTTTCTCATCTCTGTCTAAG
>NW_027336399.1:0-1389 GCF_000331145.2 Cicer arietinum | reverse complement strand
TAGTTGGACAAGAATACGTCTAAGAATGATGAAAATGACCTAAATGTTCATCCAATGACACAACATACCTATTGGATGCACAAAATTGGTTAAAAACCCTAACTGGACTAGAATAAACCTAGGGAGTACGAAAACGACCCAAATGTTCATCCAATGACACAAATGAACTTATTGGATGCACAAGATTGGTAAAAAACCCTAATAGGACAAGAATAAGCCTAGGGAGGACGAAAACGACCTAAATGTTCATCCCATGACACAAATGAACTTACTAGATGCACAAGATTGGTTAAAAATCCTAGTTGGATAAGAATAAGTCTAGGGAGGACGAAAATGAACTAAATGTTCATCAAATGACACAAACACACCTATTGGATGCACAAGATTGGTTTAAAACCCTAGTTGGACAAGAATTAACTTAGGGAGGACGAAAATGACCTAAATGTTCATCCCATGACACAACACACCTATTGGATGCAAAAGATTGGTTAAAAACCTTAATTGGACAAGAATAAGCCTAGGGAGGACGAAAACGACCTAAATGTTCATCCCATGACACAAATGAACTTACTAGATGCACAAGATTGGTTAAAAACCCTAACTGGACAAGAATAAGCCAAAGGAGCACGAAAATGAACTAAATATTCATCCAAGGACACAAACACAGCTATTGTATGCACAAGATTGGTTAAAAACCCTAATTGGACAAGAATAAGCCTAGGGAGGACGAAAACGACCTAAATGTTCATCCCATGACACAAATGAACTTACTAGATGCACAAGATTGGGTAAAAAGCCTAATTGGACAAGAATAAGCCTAGGGAGGACGAAAATGACCTAAATATTCATCCAATGACACAAACACACCTATTATATGCACAAGATTGGTCAAAAATCCTAATTGGACAAAAATAAGCCTAGGGAGGACCAAAATGACCTAAATGTTCATTCAATGACACAAACAAACCTATTGGATGCACAAGATTGGTTAAAACGCTTAGTTAGACAAGAATATATGTAGGAATTACGAAAATGACCTAATTGTTCATCCAATGACACAAATGAACTTATTGGATGCACAAGATTAGTTTAAAACCCTAGTTGGACAAGAATAAGTGTAGGAATGACGAAAATGACCTAAATGTTCATCCAATGACACAAACACACCTATTGTATGCACAAGATTGGTTATAAACCCTAATTGGACTAGAATAAACACAGAGAGGAAGAAAATGACCTAAATGTTCATCCAACGACACAAACACACCTCTTGGATGCACAAGATTGGTAAAAAAACCCTAATTGGACTAGAACAAAGCTAGGGAAGACGAAAATGACCTAAATGTTCATCCAATGACAAAAACACACTTATTAGATGCACAAGATTGG
>NW_027336398.1:953-1215 GCF_000331145.2 Cicer arietinum | reverse complement strand
CAATAGGTGTGTTTGTCTCATTGGATGAACATTTAGGTCATTTTCTTCCTCCCTAGGCTTATTTTTGTCCAACTAAGGTTTTTAACCAATCTTGTGCATCCAATAAGTTCATTTCTGTCATTTTCGTCCTCCCTAAGTTTATTCTAGTCAAATTAGGGTTTTTAACCAATCTTGTGCAACCAATAGGTGTGTTTGTGTCATTGGTTTAACATTTAGGTCATTTTCGTCCTCCCTAGGTTTATTCTAGTCCAATTAGGGTTTT
>NW_027336398.1:0-281 GCF_000331145.2 Cicer arietinum | reverse complement strand
AAATTAGGGTTTTTAACCAATCTTGTGTTTCAAATAAGTTCATTTGTGTCATTAGATTAACATTTAGGTCATTTTCGTCGTCCCTAGATTTAATCTAGTCCAATTAGGCTTTTTAACCAATCTTGTGTATCCAATAGGTGTGTTTGTTCTATCGTATGAACATTTAGGTCATTTTCGCCCTCCCTAGGCTTATTCTTGTTCAATTAGGGTTTTTAACTCATCTTGTGCATGCAATAAGTTCATTTGTGTCATTGGATGAACATTTAGGTCATTTTCGTCCT
>NW_027336397.1:3731-6040 GCF_000331145.2 Cicer arietinum | reverse complement strand
GCCAAAATCCAAAACATATAAAATACATAAAGTGTACTTTAAAATTATGGGTCTTACAGGTTCTCCAAGCTTTGGCTGAATCTCAAGCTAGTTCATAAGCCTCTGCGCAAGCTGCTACTCAAGCTGCACAGATTGCTGCTCAAGCTGTTGCTCAAGCTACTAGCTACAGTGGTGGCCAAGGAAATGTGCAAATAAATGAATTCATGGTGATGGATCGATTCCACAAGGCTAACCCTCCATCATTTGAAGGTCACTATAATCCTGATGGAGCTCAAAAGTGGTTGCAAGAAGTTGAGAAAATTTTCAGAGGAGTGGCATGCCCCGAAGGTCAGAAAGTGCATCTTGGTACCTTTATGATGACGGAGGAAGCTGAACATTGGTGGGATAATGGACGCCAACGTTTAGATAATGCAGGGACTGCAATTACTTGGGCTATATTCAAGGACCTGTTTCTAATTAAGTATTTCCCAGAAGATATTCGTAATAGAAAGGAGATGGAATTTGTTAAATTGGAACAAGGAATATGTTAGTAGCAGAGTATGCTGCTAAGTTCGAGGAACTATCCAGGTACTATCCACTCTATGTTGGAGAGGCAAGAGAAAAGTCGAAATGCATCAAGTTTGAAATGGGACTCAGGCCAGAGATCAAGAAACAGGTTGGAATGCAAGAGATTCGTGACTTTCCTACCCTAGTGAATAAGAGTAGGATTTATGATGAGGATAGTCGTGCTGAAAAGGCACATTACCGAAACACTGGAACCATGAAGGACAAGAGGCCTATGCATCATAATAGAGGAAAACCATACTCTTTTCCTCCTAATAAATCTGGATGTCGTCCGAATTATCAACAATACAATTTTTCAACTGGAAAAGGAGCTAGTAGTGGTAATGGAAAAGGAAATGGAAACAGTTATAATTATGGGAGTGGTAGAGGAAACCCCAATGGACGAGGAGTTAGTAATGAAAATAGTAACTTGAGTCAAGTCTCGCACAACAACCATGGTTATAATGGTGATCCAGCTACTCCTATCCGATGTCACAGGTGTGGTAAGCAGGGTCACATGGCATACGAATGTAGAGATGTTGTAGTTACTTGTTTTAATAGTCAACAACAACGCCACATTAGCACCACATGCCCCTACCCAAGGAAGACTCACAGCCTAGAAACCAGAGTTCCCAAGCCAGCCGACCTAAATCCAATGGAAGAGTCTTTGCCCTTAGTGGTGCAGGAGCGTCTGAGAAAGACAACTTGATCCAAGGTACATGTCTCATAAGTGATACTCCTTTATTTGTACTATTTGATTGTGGTGCCACTCATTCCTTTGTGTCTCTTGACTGTGTTAGACGTTTAGGACTACCTGTATCTCGTTTACGATATGATTTGATTGTGAATACCCCAACTAGTGATTCTGTTGATACCTCTAGTGTTTGTCTTGACATTTCTATCCATGTCTGTGGAAGGGACTTCCGAGTTGACTTAATGTGTTTACCTTTGCGTCTGGTTGATGTGATTCTTGGTATGGATTGGCTATCTGCCAACTGTGTCCATGTATATTTTCTTAGTAAAACCATTAAATTCATGGAGTCAGAAGAGAGGGATAAGCCTATCAATATATCCACCAACCAAGTGAAGGAACTCTTGAAAGAAGATGCCCAGTTATACATGATCCTAGCCTCATTTGAATTTGAAGAAAAAGTGGTAATACGAGATGTTCCTATTGTGTGTAAATTCCCTGAAGTATTCCCTGAAGATGTCACTAGTTTACCACCAGAGCGTGAAATTGAGTTTAGCATTGACCTTGTACCAGGTACTGGACCCATATCCATGGCACCATATAGAATGTCTCCCTTAGAATTGTCTGAGCTTAAGAAGCAGTTGGAAGAGCTTTTAGATAAACAATTTATTAGACCTAGTGTTTCACCATGGGGTGCACCTGTGTTGTTGGTTAAGAAGAAGGATGGCTCTATGAGGTTATGTGTGGATTACCGTCGACTTAATAAAGTGACAATTAAGAATAAGTATCCGCTACCTAGGATAGATGACCTTATGGATCAATTGAGAGGATCATGTGTTTTTAGTAAGATCGATCTGAGATCAGGTTACCATCAGATCCGAGTGAAGCCTTCTGATACCCCTAAGACCGCCTTTAGGACCCGTTATGGCCATTACGAGTATTTGGTTATGCCTTTTCGTGTGACTAATGCACCAACAATGTTTATGGATTACATGAATCAGATCTTTCATCCTTACCTAGACTCTTTTGTGGTTGTGTTTATAGATGATATCTTAGTGTACTCTAAGACTAAGGA
>NW_027336397.1:0-957 GCF_000331145.2 Cicer arietinum | reverse complement strand
TGTCTCCAAATTTTGAGGGCAAGTGAATCCACTTGATAGTTGGGTCTTATAGTCTAGGAATAAAATGCACCGGCACTACCAATTTGAATAAGAAAATCCTGAAAAACAACCTGATTATTATGATTAGTATTATATGCTATTTTTTTGAATTCTGGTGGAAAAATATAATTATTTTAAGATAGTGAATTTGATAATTATTTTAGGAGTGAATATGATAATTATTTTAAAAGTGAATTTAATAATTATTTTAAGATTGTGAATTTGATATATATATTTATCTTTTGATATGTACCATGTTCTCAAAAGCAATACGGCCTAGTATCAAAATAATACTTAAACATGGAAGAAATATCAAGCTTCCTGATCATGTCAAGTTTAAATAAAACAAACCTGAATCAGATCATAGTAATAAAATTGGACTTCTGTCATGCTTAAATAGGTGTAACAATATTTAAGTTTAAGTATGGACTTCCTTTCTAGATTATAGAAAAACCTTAAAAGAGGCACCGAAAGTTAAGTATGTATAACAATATGTAGTTCTTATATCATACTTAGTTAAATAAATTTTGATTATAGTAATATGTGTAATTAACGGTATTAAATATATTTTTGAATTTTATTACAATAGTAGATAAATTATCAATGTATTGTTAATAAATTAATTAATTACCTGTTGGAGCAAGTAACTAATTTGTAATTGGTTGTTGCGTTGATTTATTCTTGCTCGTGGACTGTTAGAGACGGTGGTTGGCAAAGACGCAACACGTTAAATCAGCAGATCGATTTCGTTGGGAAAAATCTTCATCCAAGGTAAGGGGTGGGATGAGGTTCGATATTATGAGTATAAAATAACGTGAGATGAACGAGAATGTCGAAATTCCCAGATGTTCATTTGGGGCTTACTACGTACAGTTGAGCCCTATTGAGTAATAATAATTAACTAATAAAATGTGAATG
>NW_027336396.1:324-1993 GCF_000331145.2 Cicer arietinum | reverse complement strand
TTAGGTCATTTTCGTCCTCCCTATACTTATTCTTGTCCAATTAGGGTTTTTTACCAATCTTGTCCATGCAATAAGTTCATTTGTGTCATTGGATTAACATTTAGGTCATTTTCATCCTCCCAAGGTTTATTCTTGTCCAATTAGGGTTTTTAACCAATCTTGTGCATCCTATAGGTGTGTTTGTGTCATAGGATGAACATTTAGGTCATTTTCGTCCTCCCTAGGCTTATTCTTGTGCAATTAGGGTTATTAACCAATCTTGTGCATCTAATAAGTTCATTGGTGTCATAGGATGAACATTTAGGTCAATTTCGTCCTCCCTAGGCTTTTTCTTGTCCAATTAGGGTTTTTAACTAATCTTGTGCATTCAATATGTTCAATTGTGTCATTGGATTAACATTTAAGTCATTTTCGTCCACCCTAGGTTTATTATAGTCCAATTAGGAATTTTAACCAATCTTATGCATCCAAAAGGTGTGTTTGTGTCATTGGATGAACATTTAGGTCATTTTCGTCCTCCCTATACTTATTCTTGTCAAATTATGGTTTTTAACCAATCTTATGCATCCAAAAGGTGTGTTTGTGTCATTGGATGAACATTTAGGTCATTTTCGTCCTCCCTATACTTATTCTTGTCAAATTATGGTTTTTAACCAATCTTATGCATCCAATACGTTCATTTGTGTCATTGGATCAACATTTCGGTCATTTTCGTCCTCCCTAGGTTTATTCTTGTCCAATTAGGGTTTTTTACCAATGTTGTGCATCCTATAGGTGTGTTTGTGTCATTGGATGAACATTTAAGTCCCTTTCGTCCTCCCTAGACTTATTCTTGTCCAATTAAGGTTTTTAACCAATCTTGTGCATCCAATAAGTTCATTTGTGTCATTGGATTAACATTTAGGTCATTTTCGTCCTCCCTAGGTTTATTCTTTTCCAATTAGGGTTTTTAACCAATCTTGTGCATCCTATAGGTGTGTTTGTGTCATTGGATGAACATTTAGGTCATTTTCGTCCTCCCTAGACTTATTCTTGTCCAATTAAGGTTTGTAACCAATCTTGTGCATGCTATAAGTTCATTTGTGTCATTGGATGAACATTTAGGTCATTTTCGTCCTCCCTAGACTTATTCTTGTCCAATTAAGGTTTGTAACCAATCTTGTGCATGCTATAAGTTCATTTGTGTCATTGGATGAACATTTAGGTCATTTTCGTCCTCCCTAGACTTATTCTTGTCCAATTAAGGTTTGTAACCAATCTTGTGCATGCTATAAGTTCATTTGTGTCATTGGATGAACATTTAGGTCATTTTCGTCCTCCCTAGACTTATTCTTGTCCAATTAAGGTTTGTAACCAATCTTGTGCATGCTATAAGTTCATTTGTGTCATTGGATGAACATTTAGGTCATTTTCATCCTCCCTAGGCTTATTCTTGTGCAATTAGGGTTTTTAACCAATCTTGTGCTTCTAATATGTTCATTTGTGTCAATGGATTAACATTTAAGTTATTTTCGTCCTCCCAGAGTCTATTCTAGTTGAATTAAGGTTTTTAACAAATCTTGTGCATCCAATAGGTGTGTTTTTGTCATTAGATGAACATTTAGGTCATTTTCATCCTCCCTAGACTTATTCTTGTCCAATTAAGGTTTGTAACCAATCTTGTGCATGC
>NW_027336396.1:0-302 GCF_000331145.2 Cicer arietinum | reverse complement strand
ATGCTATAAGTTCATTTGTGTCATTGGATGAACATTTAGGTCTTTTTCGTCCTTCCTAGGCTTATTCATGTCCAATTAGGGTTTTTAACCAATCTTGTGCATCCAATAAGTTCGTTTGTGTCATTGGATGAACATTTAGGTCACTTTCGTCCTCCCTAGGATTTTTCTTGTCCAATTAGGGTTTATATCTAATCTTGTGCATCCAATATGTTCAATTGTGTCATTGGATTAACAATTAAGTCATTTTCGTCCTCCCTAGCGTTATTCTAGTCCAATTAGGGTTTTTAACCAATCTTGTGCAT
>NW_027336395.1:0-1151 GCF_000331145.2 Cicer arietinum | reverse complement strand
TATGACATTATACTATGACATTATCTGATTTGATTTTGTTTTTTTTTTTAGAGATTTTCTTTTGTAAAATATAAGAGAAAAAATTCATTTTTTTTGAAATTATAAGAGGAATAATTAATTAATGGACGTTCACTAAAAAAAAAATCCTTTTGTAGCGAATCATTTATTAAGAAAAATAAATAAGCTTAACACAAAAGGAGAAAAAGAAATAATAATTACTTGGTCCAGAGCATCTACGATTATACCTACAATGATTGGGCATACCATTGCTATCCATAATGGAAGGGAGCATTTACCTATTTATATAACAGATCGTATGGTAGGCCATAAATTAGGAGAATTTTCACCTACTTTAACCTTCCGAGGATATGCGAAAAATGATACTAAATCTCGTCGTTAACATGAATTTTAACGTAAATTAAGTAATAATCATAAAAAAATTATTTAAAAATAATTTTTTTAATCTGAAATTAAAATCATTAATAATTAATAAACTCATTTTCTTTTTTAGTGAGAGAGAAGGACCAATACACAGAAGTATAGCCCTTTGGTCAAAAAATATTTGTGTCTATTCACAACAAAAAGTGCGAATTGTAATTCATAATCTTTTTTTTTTTTATTTTAATTAAAAGGGTTATGATTAGGGATGGGAATAGGCTAGGCCGTCGGACAGGGGCCTATGGCCAGGCCTACTTATGGTATGGCCTGGCCTGGCCTGTTAAATAAAAAGGTCAGGCTCAGGCTGTTTTTAAAGCTTATTTATATAAATAGGCCAGACTCAGGCTTGTAAAAAAGCCTATTAGGCTTGACAGACCGGCCTATATATATTTTATATATATTCCATTCTCTATTTTTTCTTTTTCTAATTTCAATGGAACTCACTCCAACAAACATGTATGAAAACAACATATTTTTTTATAAAAACCGATATTATTTATTTGTTACTTTATATTTTATAAAAACCAATACTATTTATTTGTTATCTTTAAATATATTATTAGTATATAAATTTAGAAACCCTAATTGTTTATTATTACTGAATATGAGTTTGTTTGAGAGGTAATATTCCGAGTTGTTTGGGAGGATTAATTTGTTTAGAGGTAATATTCTGAGTTGTTTGAGAGATAATAATAGGTGCGTTTGTTTCTATA
>NW_027336394.1:4627-6021 GCF_000331145.2 Cicer arietinum | reverse complement strand
ATTAGGGTTTTTAACCAATCTTGTGCATCCAATAGGTGTGTTTCTGTCATTGGATGAAAATTTTGGGCATTTTAGTCCTCCCTATGATTATTCTAGTCCAACTAGTGATTTTAACCAATCTTGGGCATCAAATATGTGGGTTTGTCTCATTGGATGAACATTTACGTCATTTTTGTCCTACATAGGTTTGTTCTAGACCAATTAGAGTTTTTCATCATTCTTGTGCATCCAATAGGTCTGTTAGTGTCATTGGATGAACGTTTTGGTCATTTTCGTCCTCCCTAGGCTTATTCTTGTCCAATTAGGGTTTTTGACCAACTTGTGCGTCCAATAGGTGTGTTTGTCTCATTGGATGAACATTTCAGTGATTTTCGTCCTCCCTAGGGTTTTCTTGTCCCATTAAGGTTGTTAACAAATCTTGTGCATCCATTAGGTGTCTTTGTCTCATTGGATGAACTTTTTGGTCATTTTCGTCCTCCCTTGGATTATTCTAGTCCTATTAGTGGTTTTAACCAATCTTGTGCTTCCAATAGATTCATTTGTGTCATTGGATTAAAATTTAGGTCATTTTCGTCCTCCCTAGGTTTATTCTAGTCCAATTAGGGTTTTTAACAAATCTTGTGCATCCAATAAGTTCATTTGTGTCATTGGATTAACATTTAGGTCATTTTCGTCCTCCCTAGGATTATTCTTGTCCAACTAGGGTTTTTGACCACTCTTGTACATCCAATATGTGTGTTTCTGTCATTGGATGAACATTTAGGTCATTTTTGTCCTCCGTAGGCTTATTCTTGTCCAATTACGGTTTTTAAACAATCTTGTGCATCCAATAAGTTCATTTAAGTCATTGAATGAACATTTGGGTCATTTTCGTCTTCCCTAGGTTTATTGTAGTCCAATTAGGGTTTTTAACCAATCTTGTGCAACCAATTGGTGTGTTTTTGTCATTGGATCAACATTTAGTTCATTTTCGTCCTCCCTAGGCTAATTCTTGTCCATTTAGGGTGTTTAACCAATCTTGTGCATCCATTAGGTGTGTTTGTGTCATTGGATGAACATTAGGTCATTTTCGTACTCCTTAGGCTTATTCTTGTCCAATTAGGGTTTTTAACCAATCTTTAGCATCCAATAAGTTCATTTGTGTCATTGGATTAACATTTAGGTCATTTTCGTCCTCCCTTGGCTTATTCTTGTCCATTTAGGGTTTTTAACCAATCTTGTGCATCCAATAGGTGTGTTTCTGTCATTGCATGTACATTTAAGTCATTTTCGTCCTCCTTAGACTTATTCTAGTTGAAGTAGGGTTTTTAACCAATCTTGTGCATCCAATAGGGGTGTCGGTGTCATTGGACGAACATTTAAGTCATTTTCGTCCTCCCTTGGCTTATTCTTGT
>NW_027336394.1:0-1206 GCF_000331145.2 Cicer arietinum | reverse complement strand
CATTTGTGTCATTGGATTAACAATTAGGTCATTTTCGTCCTCCCTAGGCTTATTCTTGTTCAATTAGGGTGTTTGACCAATCTTGTGCATCCAATAACTTCATGTGTATTTCTGTCATTGGATGAACATTTAGGTCATTTTTGTCCTCTGTAGGCTAATTCATGTCCAATTACGGTTTCTAAACAATCTTGTGCATCCAATAAGTTCATTTGTATCATTGGAAGAACATTTAGGTCATTCTCATCCTCCATAGATTTATTCTAGTCCAATTAGGCTTTTTCACCAATCTTGTTCATCCAATAGGTGTGTTTGTGCCATTGGATGAACATTTTGGTCATTTTCGTCCTCCCTATGCTTATTCTTGTCCAATTAGGGTTTTTAAACAATGTTGTGCATCCAATAAGTTCATTTACGTCATTGGATGAACGTTTAGGTCATTTTTGTCTTCCCTAGGTTTATTGTAGTCCAATTAGAGTTTTTCACCAATCTTGTGCATCCAATAGGTCTGTTTGTGTCATTGGATGAACATTTCGGTGATTTTCGTCCTACCTAGGCTTTTTCTTGTCCAATTAGGGTTTTTAACCAATCATTTGCATGCAATAGGTGTGTTTGTGTCATTGAATCAACATTTTGGTCATCTTCGTCCTCCCTAGGCTTATTCTAGTCCAATTAGGGATTTTAACCAATCTTGTGCATCCAATAAGTTCATTTGTGTCATTTGATTAACATTTAGGTCATTTTCTTCCTCCCTAGGTTTATTCTCGTCCAATTAGGGTTTTTATCCAATCTTGTGCATCCAATAGGTGTGTTTGTGTCATTGGATGAACTTTTAGGTCATTTTCATCCTCCCTAAGCTTATTCTTGTCCAATTACGGTTTTTAACCAATCAAGTGCATCCAATACGTTCATTTGTGTCATTGGATTAACATTTAGGTCATTTTCGTCTTCCCTATGTTTATTCTTGTCCAATTAGGGTTTTTGACCAATCTTGTGCATCCAATATGTGTGTTTGTGTCATGAAATGAAGATTTAGGTAATTTTTGTCCTCCGTAGGTTTATTCTTGTCCAATTACGATGTTTAAACAACCTTGTGCATCCAATAAGTTCATTTACGTCATTGGATGAACAGTTAGGTCATTTTCGTCCTCCATAGGTTTATTCTAGTCCAATTAGCATTTTTAACCTATCTTGTGCATCTAATAGGTT
>NW_027336393.1:2491-14083 GCF_000331145.2 Cicer arietinum | reverse complement strand
AAAAAGAAATAACAAATAAATTTTTAAAAATGCATTGATGAAACATAACAAAAAAAAAAAATTAAACTAATAGAGCATTTATTCTCTACTTTGCTTCTCTTATTTTTAAAAGGTTCAACCATAACCATCAAAATGAAGACTGAGTTACTAAAATATTTTTTTTTCTTTCTGAATTTTAAAAAGAAATGTTATAAAAAAAAGAGAGAAAACTCAATCAGAAATCTAATAAAAAATAATCTAATTTTTTGAATCAGACGATTTTTAAAAACCGCCTCTAGTTCGGTTCATTTTTTTCGATTTATCCAATTTATTTCAAGTTTCGACTGCCTAGCGATTTCCGACTGTACTAGTCCGAACTATACCCCGATTTCCGGTTGAATCAATTTGTCCAATCTGATTTTTAAAATATTGATATGTAGAACTTTCTTTGTCGTTATATTTTTTTTTTCATCTTGGTAACAATTTTGTTCTTTTTGTTTTTGATTGAAATGTTGAAATGTCAAAAAAAAAAAAATCTTTAACACTCTAAAATATATATTGGATATTTCATTAGTCTTTTCTTACATATCTTCATTTTTTCTACGTGATAGTTGAACCGTCTTTTGAAAGGTTCAACAATTATGAATTAATAAATAATTTTTTATAGCATGTTAAAATTTTGCCAAAAGGTTATGAAGAGAGAAAATGTTTAAATTAAAAATATATTGTATACTAATTGAATGAGAATAGATACAAAAAGACGAAAACATGATATGCTCTGTATGATCCAATGCTAACTAATATATTCTAACCATTTAAAATTAAGTCTAACTAACTTTTTCATTTGAGTCTAGGAAAATTCTAATACTAACCATGATCCAATGCCGGTCATTAGTAATTAAAAATGTTTAAAACATAAAAAACTATTGATGTCGTATCTTATAAGTAGACTTTAAAAGTTATCTTTATTTCTATAACTAAGACAATGACTTAAATGATACTGGTTTATTAAAAATTAGAAAAAATAAATATATATCTCGTATTAAATTGACATTAATTAGTTCATAGTCATAACAATAAAGACAATAAAGGTAATAAACTATTACTTCTAATGAGTATCGTGGACTTATTAAAATTAAAGTACTTGATGAGTCCAATAATTTTAACCACTTATTAAAATTAAAGTTCAATTCAAAGCTGTCAGATCTGGTATCAAAGTCAGCAAATTGAGCTGAAATAGAACAAAGCAATAAATGAAGCACAATTCAGCCACCCCAATAAGAGATAAATTAAGTAATGTTGTCGATCACAAATCGCAGAAAATAACAATTTGTTCAAATTCTATTATACTACAGTGTTATAGTGTTGCCATTTCAGCTATTTAATAATAATTTATACTAGTCATGATCGCAAAACAATAGCAGTTTGTTAAGTCTCTTCATGTTCAAAATGTTTTTGTCATGGATATTGCTAATGCTTCGACTAAGCCTTTGTCTACTGCCAAATTTTTAGAATTCAAGAATAAGCTCGAGGATTTTGCTTCCAAGCAATCTCCTTGATCTTGTAGGAGGACTAATAGAGTATATGTAAATAGATCACAATTATTATAGTTAGAATGATGTTAGAATGTTAACTCAGTTAGTTACAAATGTGTTAATGCATGTGGCACCATTGTATGAGTGTTAATATATAGTAAATGTGTAACCAAATTATTATTTAATTAGACATAACATGCGTTAAGTTATAATTATATCCATTTCTTTTCTAGTGAGATATAAGAAACTAGTACACTATACTCATATTATTCATATTCATTAATCTAATTGTTATCATTATCATTAAAGATTACGTTTCATTTTTATTTGGAAAGAGAAAATATTAATATTAATTCATTTTGTTTTGGTAAAAAATGCAGGTTCATGATGTTAGGAAAATGATATGGGCTGGAAAAAAAAGATGAGATTGAAGGAGCAAAGAATGCGTTGATCAAGGGATTA
The DNA here is from genome assembly GCF_000331145.2 of Cicer arietinum. Lineage (NCBI taxonomy): Eukaryota > Viridiplantae > Streptophyta > Magnoliopsida > Fabales > Fabaceae > Cicer > Cicer arietinum. The sequence goes on along the minus strand of NW_027336393.1, from coordinate 12,107 downwards.
AGGAATTGGAGAATGTATTTTTATTTTGGTAGTGACAAATTTGGGTTAGTTGATATTGCTATGATCCCCCTTTGATCCCCTTGTGTAGTTGGTTTTATACTTATGAGAAATTAGGCAACTTTAGAATGGAGGCAAAGTGTGATAAATTGATTTCTTGGGCAAAGAGATCCATTCATAGAGAGTGTTTCCAAATTTTTGTTGATGACAAAGATATTTATGAGTGGGATATAATTATGTGAAGAAACTTTAGTTGGACTAAGAAGGCACTTGGGTTCCGTGTGACAAGAGATTTGTTTGATGAAATTGTTGAACTTGGACTTGTTTTCTTCTGGTTGCAATTTTGTTATTTCTCCTAGTAATTGGATATTTGCGACATCTGTATATGAGAGTTGAAAGTTATCTTTGTGGTTAAAAAATAGGTAAATTCTTCGGTACCTTTAAGTAATGTTTTGACATGTACTAGTATCTAAAGGAGGACATCAGGTCAGTTTCAGGCCAAAATAGTAAAACCGGCCCAATCTATGGGTGGTGTCTATTATCCCAATCTGGTCCATATTTTTGTTTGGGTAAGTCGGATTCGGTTCATCGGTTGTGGGTGGGTGAGTAAAAACGGGTTGATGCAAAGATATGGTAAGCTGGTCTAATGTCACAAAAGTATGAATCAGATGGTTTGTAATTTATTATATTGATAAGTTATGCAGTAAAATGACAATCAAATCAAAACTTGCAAAGAAATCCTCATTATTGCAAACAATAGCAAGCTCAATCACAAAGCTTTTTGCTCCATCTTATCTAGCTCATTCAACAACATAACTTGCAAAACTAAATCATAAATAAGTCAAAAGAGCATTGAAATCATTTATAATAAACTAAAACTAACTGAAACGCCTTATCCACAAAGCCTTTTTGTTCTAAAAAGATACGGCGAATTTGTTCCAAAATCCAGAATTATCTCCCTAAAAATAGTGGTTGGCTGCCTAGCTTTGTTATGACTTATGATGAGTCTTGTGTGACTCCAAAAAAAAATGACAGTCTATAATAAATAAAAAAGCTGAACATAATTAAAATAAAACATAATTAAAAACATAACATAATTATGAAATGACAAACATAAATTGGATTTTTAACAATTTAAACACAACTTGAATGTTGTGACTGAGAGGAAGGAGGTGGACCACTTTCAGCTGAACTTCCATTTAAATTCTATGATATATTAAAAAAGAGTGAATTATTATATTAAACACAAATAAACATTACAAATAACATTGAATATAATATTTTTTTTAAAACAGCGCATTTGCTAGTACTTCATCTGAAATCTCATTCTCCTCATCAAATATGACGGCTTCAACCAATTATGGGAGCATATTAGAGCCTCTGCCATTTCTAGGTTTATGGAGCTTCTATATACCTATAAAACCCTACCCTTGGTGCTAAAAGCACTCTCATAAGCCATAGTAGAAACTGGTGTATGCATGATGTCTCCTACCATTCTAGACAAAATTGGATACCGACAAGCACTGTGTTTCCACCACATTAGAATCTCAAATTTTTTTACAAACTCTATACACTTCTTATTAGTGTACCTCTCAAGTTCATTTTCAACATCAATTGAATCATTTTCCTTTAAATTTTTTTGAAAAACGGTTTCCCATTGTAAGTGTGCGCTTGTGTGACCAAACACGTTTGTTTCACAAAGGAAAACAAATGTACCAGCACTAGAAGATGAAGCCTTAGATGTTGTATAATAACCATGCTTATACCTTTTGTACACTTTAATAAGATTATCATTTATGCTTGTCAAGAAATCTTTTTTTAATTAATTTATCACTATACATTTTATTGAAGCATCACTCCAATTACCTTAACTTGTATTGGAGAACCAAAATAACACCAAAGTAAATGAGCTGATTTATGTTAGATTCATTGCCCCAATATTTGGTGTACTTCGCCAACATTTGTTTTCCCATTAATGCTAAACAAATGTTGAGGTCCATAGATGAACGCTTAAGTTCAATAAAGATGGAAGCTAATTGGGGAGAAGCCATATGCAAACTTGTTTTTTGTGAGGTTGAAAACACTTTTGTTACATCATAAAAATACTTCAAAAATTGAAAAAAGCACTTGCCTTTTTCCTAATCATTATTAGCGGGTGGGGAAGCTTTTACAAAGTATTTCTTATAGCTTGCATCCTCATCTTCAAGCTTATCAAAGGTTGGTTTAAATTTTACAACTACTTCCAACATCAAATTTGTTGAGTTCCACTTACTTTGAACATCAAGACACAACAATTTCTTGCATGCAATTCCATAAAATTCTATATATTCCTTACAAACTTCACAACATTTTGAATGGAAGAAATTGAAGAGTCAAAGTCTTTCAGTCATTCAATCACGACCAAGTTGAGTATGTGAGTACAATACCTCATATGAAAAAAAAACCCCATCCAACAACAGCCCATGCATGTTTTTTTTTTTTTTATAATCTTTTTCTCCAATAATCCTACAACGACATGATTTGGAACCACACAAAAACTAATGATTCTTTTTTAATAATTCCACTCATTATCAATAAAGTGGGTTATGAGGTTCAAATTATTATGATTTTGAACAGAAGTCCAACAATCTGTAGTAATAGCCACCCTACTACAATCGAACATGAAGAAACCTTTCAACCTAATTTTTTTAATCTAAATACATATGAAAACAATCTTTTGCTACAATATGTTTTGATGGTAGGGTAAATTGAGGCTGCAATTGATTACATAAGCACTTAAATCCCTCCCCTTCAACTACTTTAAAGGGTTGCCTCATCCAAAATGATAAAAACAACCAAAGCTTTTCTACATGCTTGAGGATTAAATATAGAGCTTGCTACAACAAAACTAGACCCCTCACTTGTTGGAAATTGTAAAATAGTTTAGCTAGGGTCAGTTGCTATATTTAAATATATTTTGTGCATCTTGTTATGTGATGCTTCATATTGTAAGTATCGTGTCTCTTAACTTCACAAAAATACCTTTGATAGCAGTATTTACAAGCAGTAGTTCTAATTTCACAATCAGGAATTTCATTTAAGTGGTCCCAAACCCCAGTAGTTTTTCTAGAACCACCTGCATATCCTTTTCTCTATTTCCCAACTGAAGAAAGAGTAGTTGCAAGTGAAGATTGTTCAATAGGTTGATTATTAGCTTCAAAAGGTTGGTTAAGAGAAGGATTAGGAGACGGTTGCTTCTTCACTAAAACATATACGATTGTTATGCTTAAATCTAGTTAAAGTTTAAAATATTCGGTTTTTAATCAAATGTTTAGTTTGATGAAGTTTTTTTAATTAATTGTTCAAGTTTTCCTATATAATTAATCATCATCCAACTCTAAGTATTTTGTGTGATCTATTAGTTAATTTTATATATGAAACAACTCGTATGGTTTTGACCTATAACAACTCATATTTTGTTCTTTAGCCAATGATTTTATTTGATTCAATTTTTTTTTATAAAAAACAACTCCTACTATAGGACAGTAGGAATTGCTTCGGTGGGAAAGTAGCAACTAATTGACTAGTCAATTAGTTTAGTAATTGAGTCATTTGTTATCATATAAAATTCATACAAACTCTTCGACCCATAATCATATTGTTTTAGCATAGCATAAAATTATATAACCATATAAATTCATAATCAAATTCATACAGACTGAAACTCATAATTAGACATGTTCACAATTTGGTTTTAAATGAAAATCGAACATAACCAAACTGAACCACAAAAACAGTTTGAGAAAACTAAACCAAACTGAACTAAAACTGTAATGGCTTCATCTGAACTAGACTAAACTGATTTTGTGTTTTAGTATACCATGGTATGAATTATATACAAGAAGATTTGAGAAAAATTTATCACAAGAAGATATGAATTATTTACTAGAAGGTTTAATCAATATTTATCTACAAAAAATATGAATTATTTACAAGAAGATTTAATCAAGATTTATCACAAGAAGATATGAATTATTTACAATAAGATTTTATCATGATTTATCTACAAGAAGATATGAATTATTTACAAAAAAATATATCAAGAATTGTTTACAAGAAGAAACACTATTATTTGTAAAGATATCATTCAAGTTTTAACAAATGACAAAATACGTAATTGGACTTAGTCATATTCCTACTTGTGAACATTCAAGAACCGGTCCAACACTATGTTTCCACCTAGACAAAAGCAAGCAATAGGAAGGAAATTTCATCTGATGAATTTGCAAAAGCAATCTTAACAAAATAAGAACAATATCAATCCAAAGAGTTTACAAACTCAATCTTAACAAAATACGAACAAAATAAATCTAAAGAATTTACAAAGTCAATCTAAGCAAAATAAGAACATAATCAATGTAGAAGAACTGCTCAGATTGGATTCAAAAATAAAGAATTGGTTGAAGAACATATTATAAAAAAGCATCTTGTTTAGAGTTATTTTTTAATAAGATCATTGTTGACCAAGCTAAGAATGAAGATACAATTCAGAATTAAATAAGGTCTAATTTGAAGCCTTAATTTTATCTATAAATAGATACTTAAGGCTGAAGAAAAAGATCACTGAAAAATCAGAAAAGAGTAAAAGAACTCAAGCTCAAAATTTCAAATTCTTTTTAGAGTTCAAAGAGAGAAACACTTGTTTGAATGATAAATATTTACTAAGTTTTTTTCTTAGAGTGTGATAGCCATCGTTATAGTCAGCATGTATGAAGTAGCCACTCAAGTTCTAAACATTTGTATTTAAACCCGAAAGTGGTTTTAGTGTGCCTTCAACAATCTAGGCTTGTCAGATTGTATGGAGAAGACTTGGTTGGTAAAGTGAAGGTGTGTGCATTCTTCAAAAGTATGAGGTTGTCAACCTGTTTGAGAAGACTGGCTTGGAGGGTCAAGTGCTTTGTAATTCAAGTTATTAGATTAGTGGATTAAATTCTTCGAAGTGAAGGGACTAGATGTAGCCAAGTTAGTGGTGAACCATGATAAATTACTTGTCTCACTTTATTCTTGCACTCTTTAGTTTTTTTATTGCTTCTACACGAAGTAAATCATCAAGTTTGAACCAGTTTAATCAAATAATGAAAACTTTATCAACTTAGTGAAACATAATTCGACCTCATTCTCGTGTTTGCACCTTCAATTAGTATCATAGTTCGGTCTTAAGGTTGAACACTTTACATTGTTTAAGGAAAGATCGAATGGTTCAACATGTCTTGATTCAGTGAAGAAGCTACTGGAGGAAACATCAACATACCACCTATGTTTGATGGTGATCGTTTTGAGTACGGGAAAGACATGTTGAGGAGTTTCTTTATTTCTCAAGATCCTGAAATTTAGGACTTGGTGGAAGATGGCTACACTGCTCCAAAGAATAATAATGGTATTTAGATTCCAAAGAAAAAATTGGATGTTGATCATAAGAAGTTGTATAAGATGCATCATGTGAAGAACATTCATGATAAATGCGATCACTTTCAAGAAGTTTGACAAGTGCACCAACATGGAGACAATAAAGAGTATTTATGATAGTATGATTATGTCCTATGAAGGAAGCAAGCAAGTTCAAGAAGCAAAAGCCATCCTCCTTATCAAAAAGTTTGAGTTGTTCAAGATGGAAGAAGATGAAGACATTGAAACAATGTTTTTCAGATTCTAGACACTGGTGTTAGGGTTAAAGATACTTGAGAAGAGTAGTACTACTGCTGATCATGTGAAGAAGATCATTAACATTCAGGAAGCAAAAGACTTGAATACCTAAGATAACTGCCTTTAATGACTAACAAACCAGGACCTAACCAAATTTGGGTACCTATGAACAAAATTGTCTATGTTGCAGATGTCCTCAGTAATCAAGTTAAAGCACCAACCATTGTACTTGGACAATGGATGCTTGCGACACATGAAGAGAGGAAAGTCTATGTTCCAAGAACTAACATTGAGCAAATGCAGCACAATGACTATTGGAGGAAAGCAAAAATTCCAGATCATTGGTCAAGGTACAGATCATTGCAAATATTCCCCTTCTACTAAAGATGTCTTGTTTGTTAAAGATCTTAAGCATAATTTATTAAGTATTAGTCAATTAAGTGATTATAATTATGATATTATATTTAATCAAAAATCATGCAAGAAAATTAGTCAGAATGATGGATCTGTACTCTTTACAGGCCAAAGGCAAAATAAAATGTATAAGATAAATTTGATTAGTCTAGATAAACAAGAGTCAAGTGTCTAATGTTAGTAAATGAATAGAAAATAATTTGGCACAAAAGATTAGGTCATGCAAACCTTAGATTAATTTCAACACTAAATAAACTTCAACTAGTCAGAGAACTCCTTTACCCCTAAGAATTCAGTCTCTACCTCAAAGCCCCTTGAGCTCTTACACGTAGATCTATATTTGATAAAACACCAAACGAATTGTGGAAAGATAAAAAGCCTAACATCTCCTACTTTTAAACAATTTGGTTGTACTTGTTATATGTTTGAACACTAAAGATAACATTGGTAAATTTGATTATAGATCTCAATAGTGTACCTTCATTGGATACTCTAAAAGATCAAAGGCTTATAGAGTTTTTAAAAGCGAAACTCAGATTGTTGAAAAATATATAAGTTACATTTTATGACAAACAGCTTGACCTTGAAAAGTCAAAGAAAGATGATGATAGTGCATGTATATCAAAGCCAGAGGAAGTAGATGCAGACAAACTAGAAATTCCTGAAAAATCAAAGGATATAAGCAAATCAGAAAAAGAGGACAAATCTTCAGAGGATTAATTTGATCAAGTCTGGAACAATCAAAAGAAAGATCTAGATGGAAGTTCAAATCATCTCATCTGGAAACTCTAATCATGGGAAGTGCAAGTGATCATTTGAGGACTATATAATCAATAAAAGATACCACTTTGTTTGACTTACTCTCATCAATTGAGCCTACCTTTGTTGGTGAAGAAATGGCAAATGATGGATGGATTTTTACAAAGAAAGAAGTGTTAAATGAATTTAACAGGAATTATGTTTGGGATCTAGTACCTAGAACAAAGAAGAACATTATTGGAACTAAACGAGTTTTTAGAAACAAACTAAATGAAAAAGGTGAAGTGGTCAGAAACAAGGGAAGACTTGTCGCACAAGGCTATAGTCAACAAAAGGGCATTGATTACACTGAGACATTTGTTCGAGAGGCCAGATTAAAAGCTATTTGTATCCTACTTTCGTTTGCTGCAAATAATAACATTACATCATTTCAAATGGATGATGAAAATGTTTTTCTAAATGGTTATATAAGTGAAGAAGTCTATGTTAAACAACCCCTAGGTTTTGAAAGTTCTGAATTTCCAAATCATGTTTTTAAACTTATGAATTATATGTATGATCTAACACAAGCACTTAGGGCATAGTATGATAGACTTAGTAACTCGTTGCTTAAAAATAACTTTGAAATAGGACAAGTAGATAATACACTTTTTAAAAATCAATAGGAGATGACATTATTTTTGGATCTATTTATGGCCTTCTTTGTCAAGAATTTTCTAAACTGATGTAGCTTGAATTACAAATGCATATGCTGGGAGAACATAAGTTATTCTTAGGGATACATATTCAGCAAAGTCAAAAAGGTATATATACATTCATCAAACTAAATATACAAAAGAGTTTCTCAAGAAGTTTAACATGAGTGGTTGCAAACCTATGGCAACCAAAGCCCTCTACTTGTTCACTTGAAAAAGATGAACCAGGCCAAAATGTTGACCAGAAAACCTACAGAGGAATGATAGAATCCTTATTTTACCTTACTGCTTTCAGAACTGACATCATGTTTAGTGTATGTGTATGTGCAAGATTTCAAGTTGACCCTAGGGAATCACATTTAACTGTTGTTAAGAGAATCGTTAGATACCTTTAAGACACTACCAACATTACCTTGTTCTACAATAAATCTTCTAAGTATAAACTAAGTGAGTATTGTGATTCTGATTATCCTGGAGATAAACTTAGAGAAAAAACACAAGTGGAAACTTTACATTTCTCGGTTATTACTTAATCTCTTGGTCAAGTAAGAGACAAAACATAATTTCCATGTCAACAGCAGAAGTTGAGTACATTTCAGCAATTGGTTGTAAATCTCAACTACTTTGAATGAAACATCAACTAGAAGACTACAAAATCCTAGAAACCAACATTTCCATTTATTGTGACAACACTTCTGCCATTTGCCTAACAAAAATTCCCATACTTCATTCTGGAGCTAAACACATAGAAATCAAACACCATTTGATTAGGGACTTTGTTCAAAAATGTGTGTTTAATATCTAGATTGTAGATATCGAACATCAATGGGCTAACATATTTACTAAACCACTAGCCCAAGATAGGTTTGACTTCATCAAGAAAAATCTAAACCTCATTCTTTTAGCTAAATGATGATGTTTCATCCTTAGAGTAGTTTAATTTCATAGTTAGGATAAATTTTATATATATGTTATTTTCATTATATTAAAAAAAAGACAATTTAAAAAAAAAATAGGCAAGTTTCATTTTCAAGTCTTTTTGTCTGATGACAAAAGGGGGAGAAAGATATTTAATAATGTGAGAGAAAAATTACTTAGAAAAATACTTAAACTTAGGGGGAGCTTTATATAAAGAGGGAGTCAAAGTATTTAAAAAAAAATAATCAAAAATACAGTTTTAACATCATCAAAAGTGGGGAGATTGTTGGAACAAAGTTGGTTTTATACTTAGACTTTTGATGTTAACAAAATTATTTTATGAGAACAATATATTTGACTTCAGAGAGTATCAAAGAAGATTTGATCATGATTTATCGACAAGAAGATACGAATTCTTTACAATAAGATGTGATAAAGATTTATCACAAGAAAATATGAATTATTTACAAAAAGATTTGATCAAGATTTATCACAAGATATGAATTATTTACAAGAAAATTTGATCAAGATTTATCTACAAGAAGATATGAATTACAAGAAAATGTGATCAAGAATTGATTACAAGAAGACACACTCACAAGAAGATACATTTATTATTTGCAATGATATGATTCATGTAACACCCCGTTTTTCAAAGCGAGGGTATATTTTTTTTTAAAAAAAAGTAATTAAGACAAACAAAGAATTAAATCAGGAAGTGCCTTTGGATAAATGATTGAGTCATTATAATTTACAAGCAGCGGAAAAGTTTCTCCAATTATAAATCCAAAACATTTACACAACAACAAATGGTACATGGAACCCATTCGAATAAGATGTCAAACTGACAAAATTAGTATAAGTACAGTTTTCCAAACTAAGAATACTCCAATCCAAAAAGAAGGACACCTAGTCCCTATACATCATCCTAATCTGATCATCCCACCAAAAAGCTATACACCCTGAGTATCACCACGCGCCCCGTGAGATCCTCCTAACGTAACTGCAGTCAAGCGTTCCCATCTCCATTCCCGTCCGTAGGGTACGAACCGGTAGGACCGTCCTGACTCTCATCTGAGGGCAAAGCCCAGATTTCCACAATAATTGTAAAGGGTCACCAACCAAAAAAAATAACAGTTAACACATAACAA
>NW_027336393.1:519-1557 GCF_000331145.2 Cicer arietinum | reverse complement strand
GTTTACCGAGGTGCCACCTATCACGGGTCAACACAATTTACCAAAAACGTAAATCGTAAACGTACCACGTATCACGGGTCAGTACAGTTTACCAAGGTGTCACCTATCACGGGTCAACACAATTTACCAAAATGAAATGCATGAGCATACACAGACTCCATCCACAACAATCGTTAAGAAAATGCAGATATTAAAAGATTACCCAATTCACAACAATCGTTAAGCAAATGCAGATATTAAAAGATTCCCCATTTTTAATACCCATTTAACATAAACGACTTTCACAGCAGACATTAGGTAACCAAGACATTAAGAGATTCCCCATTCTTAACGCCTAGTTAACTTAAACGATTTTCAAAACAACATTAAATAAACAAGTCATTAAGAGATTCCCCATTCTTAATACCGATTTATCTTAATGATTTTCAAACAAAACGTTAAGCAAACGATTCCCCATTCTTAACGCCTAGTTAACTTAAACGATTTTCAAAAACAAATATTAAGTAACCGAGACATTAAGAGATTCCCCATTCTTAACGCCCAGTTAACTTAAACGATTTTCAAAAACAAATATTAAGTAACCGAGACATTAAGAGATTCCCCATTCTCAACGCCCAGTTAACTTAAACATTTTCCTCAAACACACATTAAGTAAACCGAGATATTAAAAGATTCCCCATTTTTAATACTCGTTTAACTCTAATGGTTTTCAAATTCCACAGAAACAGACTCAAACATACTCTCACATTCAAACCATAATTCACAACAAACACACCAATTAACAAACATGAAGTATGGACACGCCAAATACAGATATTAAAAGATTCCCCATTTTAATACTCGTTTTCTTCACTTCCTTTCCTTCAAGAATAGTAACCCAAGGTTGGGTGAGAGTTAGAACAAGGATTTCACAACTCCACTCTTCCTCTTTGATCCGAAAACAAAGAAAAACGGTATTTGAGATTTAAACACAAACCCCTCTGTTTCTTCTAGATCCGAGCTTCATTTCGCGAAGAGTTAGAAGGGAAAGTTGCTCAC
>NW_027336393.1:0-473 GCF_000331145.2 Cicer arietinum | reverse complement strand
TCTTTCGTTGCTTTCTTTCTTCAAGACTAGTAACCCAAGGTTGGGTGAGTGTTAGAACAAAGGTTTCGCAACTCCACTCTTCCTCTTTGATTCGAAAACGAAGAAAAACGGTATTTGAGATCCAAACACAAACCCCTCCGTTTCTTCTAGATCCAAGCTTCATTTCGCGAAGAGTTAGAAGGGAAAGTTGCTCACTACCACGCCACGGTGCTAGGGGACCAATTTGGAGGCGACGTTGCGAGCAAAGATTTTACCGGCTTTACTCGCGGTACCGGAAAACCACGTTGAAGCTAACGTTAAGGTAAGGGCTCCTTCCAAACTTCTAGTTTGCATTAGGGACTTATCTGTGGTTGTGTGGGAAGGAATTTGTTAGGATTTAATGTATCGATTTGGGGAAAAATCAATCTAACGTGTTACGGGTAAAACCTTAGAGTTAGGTTTTGTTTATATTGATGAATGTTTCGTGGTAAATG
>NW_027336392.1:0-1283 GCF_000331145.2 Cicer arietinum | reverse complement strand
TGCGTCAGATTTTCAAACACTAGCCATCGTCTGGTCCGAAAATACGAATTTCGGTCCTTATTTTTTGGGTGCTACGAAAATCGACTAAAAAGTCTAGATGAAATCGAAGACCAGGAGACCCTTATAGAATTCTTCAAAATTTATAATTGTGTTTCGGGTTCCGCGTCCAATTTCAAACACTAGCCCTCGTCTGGTCCGAAAATAGAGATTTTGGTCCATTTTTGTTAGGTGGTACAAAAATTGCCCGAAAAGACCAAATGAAATTTAGGATCGTCTAAATTTATAAATGTATATTGGGTTCCACGTCAGATTTCAAACACTAGCCATCGTCTTGTTGGAAATTAAGGATTTCTGTCCATTTTTGTCGAGGTGTACGAAAATCTCCCGAAAAGTCCATATGAAATCGAGGATCAGGCGACCCTTTTAGCATTCTTCTCCTAAATATATAACAATGTTTCTCATTTCGGGTCAGATTTCAAACACTAGACATCGTCTGGTCTGAAAATATAGATTTTGGTCCATTTTTGTCGAGGGGTATGAAAATTGGCCGGAAAGACCAAATGAAATCGCCGACCGAGAGACCCTTATAGCCATCTTTTTCTAAATTTATTACTATATTTCGGGGTCCATGTCAAATTTCAAACACTAGCCATCGTGTGGTCCAAAAATACGGATTTCAATCCATTTTAGTCTAGTGGTAAGAAAATCGCCCGAAAAGTCTAGATGAAATCGAGGACCAGGAGACGATGGCTAGTGTTTGAAATCTGACGCGGAAACCGGAACACAGTTATAAGTTTAGGAGAAAATGCTATAAGAGTCTTCTGGTCTTGGATTTCATCTAGACATTTCAGGCAATTTTCATGCTGACACCCTAAACCCCAAAATAATATATATAATAATTTATATCATATTTCTATAAAATTTGTAGCGGATAAATAAAAATATGTTTCCAAGAAAATAAAAACTTTAATTTTTAATTTAGGATATCACGTTTCTCAAAAATCAAAAGGAACACCTTAACTTCTTTACTCCATAGTGCAATCTCAATAAGCTTGAATTAAGTATAATTACTTGATTTAATTCTAAAAACCTACTAGTACTTATACGGTTTTCATACAAAAGTCGTTTCAAAATAAATAAGTAAAATACAAATTACAACCCTTATTCCCAGTATCACCTATCAGAGCGGGGTTCCTCCCAAACTTGAACTTTAAGACATTTTAACCTGTAACAACTGCGATTTCGCAAACGCATGGCCAAGCCAGTCAAACACAAACAACGAA
>NW_027336391.1:398-1080 GCF_000331145.2 Cicer arietinum | reverse complement strand
CCAATATTGTGCATCCAATAAGTTCATTTGTGTCATTGGATGAACATTTATGTCATTTTCGTCTTGCCTAGACTTATTCTTGTCCAACTAGGGTTTTTAACCAATGTTGTGCATCCAAAGGAGTTCATTTGTGTCATTGGATGAACATTTAGGTCATTTTCGTCCTCCCTTTGCTTATTCTTGTACAATTAGCGTTTTTAACCAATATTGTGCATCCAATAAGTTCATTTGTGTCATTGGATGAACATTTATGTCATTTTCGTCTTGCCTAGGCTTATTCTTGTCAATTAGGGTTTTTAACCAATCTTGTGCATCCAATAAGTTCATTTGTATCATTGGATGAACATTTAGGTCATTTTCCTCCTCCCTAGGTTTGTTCTAGTCCAATTAGGGTTTTTTTTACCAATCTTGTGCATCCAATAGGTGTGTTTGTGTCATTGGATGAACATTTAGGTCATTTTCGTCCTACCTAGACTTATTATTGTCCAACAAGGGTTTTTAACTAATCTTGTGCATCCAATAGGCGTGTTTGTGTCATTGGATGAAATTTTTTGTTATTTTCGGCCTTCCTAGACTTATTCTTGTCCAACTTGGGTTTTTAACCAACCTTGTGCATCCAATAGGTGTGTTTGTGTCATTGGATGAACATTTAGGTCATTTTCCTCCTCCCTAGGTTTGTTCT
>NW_027336391.1:0-325 GCF_000331145.2 Cicer arietinum | reverse complement strand
GCCCTACCTAGACTTATTCTTGTCGAACTAGGGTTTTTAACCAATCTTGTGCATCTAATAAGTTCATTTGTGTCATTGGATGAACATTTAGGTCATTTTCGTCCTCCCTATGCTTATTCTTGTCCAATTAGGGTTTTTAACCAATCTTGTGCATCCAATAGGTGTGTTTGTATCATTGGATGAAAATTTAGATCATTTTCGTCCTACCTAGACTTATTCTTGTCGAACTAGGGTTTTTAACCAATCTTGAGCATCCAATAACTTCATTTGTGTCATTGGATGAACATCTAGGTCATTTACGTCCTCCCTATGCTTGTTCTTGTCC
>NW_027336390.1:0-1241 GCF_000331145.2 Cicer arietinum | reverse complement strand
AAGTAAGAAATAGCCAGAAACAATTAAAATATAATTATGTGCATTATTACATTAATTATCTACGCATATATACACATAAAATTGTCTAAAATCTTACTCTTTAAAATATTTATAATGAAAAATAATTATTTTTAGAAAAATATTTAAAATATAATATTTGTTATTTACATTAATCATTTAGTCGATTATGTATAAAATTAATACATCGTAGAAAGTAGACATATAAAAAAAATTAATCGCAAAATTTATCAACATATATTCTAAAATAATTTTAATATTAAATTACTTATTTAAAATACTATTTTATTAATAAAATAGTTTATATAAAATTTGGGGTGTTACATGTAAGACACAAAAGTGTAGAAGATCATTAATAGAACAAATCATAATTATTGCATGAATGGAATTCAAGAAATTGAAATTCGATATTTCGGAAGAAAAAAAAAATATATGTATTGAAGGTTACAAATACCTACATAATTGAGATGAATATCCTATTATCCGCAACCGCAATACCAACTTTAATGAAATACTCGTCTTTGAAGCATATCTACATGAAGGATATATACACAAATCATGTTTAGTAATTATTGTAAATTTATATAAGTTATGTTTTGTTTATATTTATATATAATTTAAATGATGCACACAAATTTATTTCTTAGACGTGTCTTTTTTTAAATTATTTTATAGACTTTAAACCACGAATTTGCGGATTATTCAAGACACAACCACTTTGAAATTCTTAACCTTTGTGTCGTAATAGTTATAGAACAAGTTTCAAGTCCTCTTAAATGATGACACTACGCCAAAAATGACATTTTATAGCGCACCTTTTATAACGCTTAATAAATACAAGCGCTGTTGTATAATACACGTAAAAATAACGGAGGCTACAACAACCTTTTTTTTACAAGCACTGTGGAGAAAGCGATGTTGTAGGGTCATATAGGGTCACACAACGCTTACACATAATGTTTACAAGACTTTTACAGTGCTTTCTCAAAAGCGATGTAAATTAAAGCGCCCTCGCATAATGTTTTACAACGCTTTTGAAGCGCTTTAAACACAAGCGCTATAAAATATAGCGCTCCCACCATATGTTACATAGCTTTTAAAGCGCTTTTTTGACAAGCGTTGTAAAAGCCTTGCGCTTTCACATAATTAAAGGACCTATAAGAGCGCTTATTACACAAGCGCTGTAAAATCATTCACTTTAAATAAAAATAATTTACTTTAAA
>NW_027336389.1:0-1097 GCF_000331145.2 Cicer arietinum | reverse complement strand
CTAAATGTTCATCCAATGACACAAACACACCTATTGGATGCACAAGATTGGTTAATAATCCAAATTGGACAAGAATAAGCCAAGGTAGGACAAAAATGACCTAAATCTTCATCCAATGACACAAGAACACCTATTGGATGCAGAAGATTTGTTCAAAACCCTAATTGGACAAGAATAAGCCTAGGGAGGACGAAAATGACCTAAATGTTCATCCAATGACACAAACACACCTATTGGATGCACAAGATTGGTTAAAAACCTTAATTGGTCTAGAATAATAAGCCAAGAAAGAACGAAAATGACCTAAATGTTCATCCAATGACACAAACACACCTATTGGATGCACAAGATTCGTAAAAAAACCCTAATTGGACAAGAATAAGCCAAGGGAGGACAGAAATGACCTTAATGTTCATCCAATGACACAAACACATCTATTGGATGCACAAGATTGGTTAAAAACCCTAATTAGACAAGAATAACTCTAGGGAGGACGAAAATGACCTAAATGTTCATCCAATGACACAAACACACCTATTGGATGCACAAGATTGGTTAAAAATCCAAATTGGACAAGAATAAGCCAAGGTAGGACAAAAATGACCTAAATCTTCATCCAATGACACAAGAACACCTATTGGATGCACAAGATTTGTTAAAAACCCTAATTTGAATAGAATAAACCTAAGGAGGTCGAAAATGACCTAAATGTTCAGCCAATGACACAAATTAACTTATTAGATGCAAAAGATTGGTTAAAAACCCTAATTGGACAAGAATAAGACTAGGGAGGACGAAAATGCCCTAAATGTTCATCCAATGACACAAACACATCTATTGGATGCACAAGATTAGTTAAAAACCCTAATTGGACAAGAATAAGCCTAGGGAGGACGAAAATGACCTAAATGTTCATCCAATGACACAAATAAACCTATTGGATGCACAAGATCTGTTAAAAACCCTAATTGGACAAGAATAAGCCTAGGGAGGACGAAAATGACCAGAATGTTCATCCAATGACAGAAAACACAATATTGGATGCGCAAGATTGCTTAAAAACCTTAATTGGTCTAGAATAAACCTAGGGAGGACGA
>NW_027336388.1:3758-4208 GCF_000331145.2 Cicer arietinum | reverse complement strand
GAAAATGACCTAAATCTTCATCCAATGACACAAATGAACTTATTGGATGCACAAGATTGGTTAAAAACCCTCATTGGACAAGAAGAAGCCAAGGGAGGACGAAAATGACCTAAATGTTTATCCAATGACACAAACACACCTGTTGGATGCACAAGATTGGTTAAAACCCCTAGTTAGACAAGAATAAGTCTTGGAAGGACGAAAATGACCTCAATATTCATCCAATGACACAAACACACATATTGGATGCACAAGTTAGGTTAAAAACCCTAATTGGACAAGAACAAACCTAGGGAGGACGAATATGACCAAAATGTTTATCCAATGACACAAAGACACCTATTGGATGCACATGATTCGTTAAAAACCCTAATTGGACTATAATAAACCTAGGGAGGACGAAAATGACCTAAATGTTCATCCAATGACACAAACGAACTTATTGGATGC
>NW_027336388.1:2200-3097 GCF_000331145.2 Cicer arietinum | reverse complement strand
TAAAAACCTTAGTTGGACAAGAATAAGTCTAGGTAGGACGAAAATGACCTAAATGTTCATCCAATGACACAAACACACCTATTGGATGCACAAGATTGGTTAAAAACCCTAATTGGACTAGAACAAATCTAAGGAGGACGAAAATGACCTAAATGTTCATCCAATGACCAAGCACAACTGTTGGATGCACAAGATTGGTTAAAAACCCTAGCTGGACAAGAATAAGTCTAGGAAGGACGAAAATGACCTAAATGTTCATCCAATGACACAAACACACCTATTGGATGCACAAGATTGGTTAAAAACCGTAGTTCGACAAGAATAAGTCTAGGTAGGACAAAAATGACCTAAATGTTCATTCAATGATACAAACACACCTATTGGATGCACAAGATTGGTTAAAACCCCTAGCTGGACAAGAATAAGTCTAGGAAGGACGAAAATGACCTAAATGTTCATCCAATGACACCAATGAACTTATTGGATGAACAAGATTGGTTAAAAACCCTAATTGGACAAGAACCAACCTAGGGAGGACAAAAATGATCTAAATGTTCATCCAATGACACAAATGAACTTATTGGATGCACAAGATTGGTTAAAAACCGTAGTTCGACAAGAATAAGTCTAGGTAGGACAAAAATGACCTAAATGTTCATTCAATGATACAAACACACCTATTGGATGCACAAAATTGGTTAAAAACCCTAATTGGACTAGAACAAACCTAGGGAAGACGAAAATGACCTAAATGTTCATTAAATGACACAAACACACTTATTGGTTGCACAAGATTGGTTAAAAAACCCTAGTTGGACAAGAAAAAGTGTAGGAAGGACGAAAATGACCTAAATGTTCATCCAATGACACAAACACACCTATTGGATGCACAAGCTT
>NW_027336388.1:0-1831 GCF_000331145.2 Cicer arietinum | reverse complement strand
TGACACAATTGAACTTATTGGATGCACAAGATTGGTTAAAAACCCTAGTTGGACAAGAATAAGTCTAGGTAGGACGAAAATGACCTAAATGTTCATCCAATGACACAAAAACACCTATTGGATGCACAAGATTGGTTAAAAACCCTAATTAAACTTGAACAAACCTAGGGAGGACGAAAATGACCTAAATGTTCATCCAATGACACAATGACACCTATTTGATGCACAAGATTCGTTAAAAACCCTTATTGGACTAAAAAGAACTTGGGGAGGACGAAAATGACCTAAATGCTCATCCAATGACACAAATGAACTTATTGGATGCACAAGATTTGTTAAAAACCCTAGTTGGACAACAATAAGTCTAGGTAGGACGAAAATGACCTAAATGATCATCCAATGACACAAATGAACTTATTGGATGCACAAGATTTGTTAAAAACCCTAGTTGGACAACAATAAGTCTAGGTAGGACGAAAATGACCTAAATGTTCATCCAATGACACAAATGAACTTATTGGATGCACAAGATTTGTTAAAAACCCTAGTTGGACAACAATAAGTCTAGGTAGGACGAAAATGACCTAAATGTTCATCCAATGACACAAACACACCTATTGGATGCACAAGATTGGTAAAAAACCCTAGTTGGATAAGAATAAGTCTAGGGAGGACGAAAATTACCTAAATGTTCATCCATTGACACAAACACACTTATTGGATGCACAAGATTGGTTCAAAACCCAAGTTGGACAAGAATAAACCTTGGGAGCACGAAAATGACCTAAATGTTCATCCATTGACACAAACACACCTATTGGATGCTCAAGATTGGTTAAAAACCCTAATTGGACTAGAATAAACCTAACGAGGACGAAAATGACCTAAATGATCATCCAATGACACAAATGAACTTATTGGATGCACAAGATTGGTTAAAAACCGTAGTTCGACAAGAATAAGTTTATGTAGGACGAAAATGACCTAAATGTTCATCCAATGACACAAACACACCTATTGTATGCACAAGATTGGTTAAAAATCCTAATAGGACTAGAATAAACCTAGGCAGGACGAAAATGACCTAAATGTTCATCCATTGACACAAATGAACTTATGGGATGCACAAGATTGGTTAAAAACTCTAATTGGACAAGAATAAGCCAAGGAAGGACAAAAATGGCCTAAATGTTCATCCAATGGCACAAATACACCTATTGGATGCACAAGATTGGTTATAAGCCCAAGTTGGACAAGAATAAACCTAGGGAGGACGAAAATGACCTAAATGTTCATCCAATGACACAAACACACCTATTGGATGCACAAGATTGGTTAAAAATCCTAATTGACAATAAAAAATCTAGGGAGGACATAAATGACCTAAATGTTCATCCAATGACACAAACACACATGTTGGATGCACAAGATTGATTAAAAACCCTAGTTGGACAAGAATGAGTTTAGGAAGGACGAAAATGACCTAAATATTCATCCATTGACACAAACACACCTATTGGATGCACAAGATTGGGAAAACCCAAGTTGGACAAGAATAAACCTAGGGAGGACGAAAATGACCTAAATGTTCATCCAGTGACACAAACACACCTATTGGATGCACAAGATTGGTTAAAAACCCTAATTGGACTAGAATAAACATAGGGAGGACAAAAATGACCTAAAAGTTCATTCAATGACACAAATGAACTGATTCGATGCACAAGATTGGTTAAAAACCCTAGTTGGACAACAATAAGTCTTGGTTGGACGAAAATGACCTAAATGTTCTTCCAATGACACAAACACACCTATTCGATGCACAAGATTG
>NW_027336387.1:0-2519 GCF_000331145.2 Cicer arietinum | reverse complement strand
TAGGGTTTTTAACCAATCTTGTGAATCTAATAACTACATTTGTGTCATTGGATGAACATTTAGTCCAATTAGTGTCTTTAACCAATCTTTTGCATTTAATAAGAAATTTGGGTCATTGGATGAACATTTAGGTCAATTTCGTCCATCTTAGGCTTATTCTTGTTCAATTAGGGTTTTAAACCATTCTTGTGCATCCAATAGGTGTGTTTGTGTCATTGGATGAACATTTAGGTCATTTTCGTCCTCCATAGGCTTATTCTTGTCCAATTAGGTTTTTTAACCAATTTGTGCATCCAATAAGTACGTTTGTGTCATTGGATGAACATTTAGGTCATTTTAGTCCTCCTAAGGCTTATTCTTATCGAATTAGGATTTTTAATCAATCTTGTGCATCCATTAGGTGTTTTGTGTCATTGGATGAACATTTAGGTCATTTTCTTCCTCCATAGGCTTATTCTTGTCCAATATGGGTTTATAAACAATTTTGTGCATCCAATAGGTGTGTTTGTGTCATTGGATGAACATTTAGGTCATTTTCGTCCTCCCTAGGTTTATTCTTGTCCAATTAGGGTTTTTAACCAATAACATTTAGGTCATTTTCATCCTCCATAGGCTTATTCTTGTCCATTTATGGTTTTTAAACAATTTTATGCATCTAATAGGTGTGTTTGTGTCATTGGTTGAACATTTAGGTCATTTTCATCCTCCCTAGATTTATTCTAGTCCAATTAGGGTTTTTAACCAATCTTGTGCATTTAATAAGTAAATTTGTGTCATTGGATGAACATTTGAGTTTTTAACCAATTTGTGCATCCAATAAGTACATTTATGTCATTGGATTAACATTTAGGTCATTTTCATCCTCCATAGGCTTATTCTTGTCCATTTATGGTTTTTAAACAATTTTATGCATCTAATAGGTGTGTTTGTGTCATTGGTTGAACATTTAGGTCATTTTCATCCTCCCTAGATTTATTCTAGTCCAATTAGGGTTTTTAACCAATCTTGTGCATTTAATAAGTAAATTTGTGTCATTGGATGAACATTTGAGTTTTTAACCAATTTGTGCATCCAATAAGTACATTTATGTCATTGGATTAACATTTAGGTCATTTTCATCCTCCATAGGCTTATTCTTGTCCATTTATGGTTTTTAAACAATTTTATGCATCTAATAGGTGTGTTTGTGTCATTGGTTGAACATTTAGGTCATTTTCATCCTCCCTAGATTTATTCTAGTCCAATTAGGGTTTTTAACCAATCTTGTGCATTTAATAAGTAAATTTGTGTCATTGGATGAACATTTGAGTTTTTAACCAATTTGTGCATCCAATAAGTACATTTATGTCATTGGATTAACATTTAGGTCATTTTCATCCTCCATAGGCTTATTCTTGTCCATTTATGGTTTTTAAACAATTTTATGCATCTAATAGGTGTGTTTGTGTCATTGGTTGAACATTTAGGTCATTTTCATCCTCCCTAGATTTATTCTAGTCCAATTAGGGTTTTTAACCAATCTTGTGCATTTAATAAGTAAATTTGTGTCATTGGATGAACATTTGAGTTTTTAACCAATTTGTGCATCCAATAAGTACATTTATGTCATTGGATTAACATTTAGGTCATTTTCATCCTCCATAGGCTTATTCTTGTCCATTTATGGTTTTTAAACAATTTTATGCATCTAATAGGTGTGTTTGTGTCATTGGTTGAACATTTAGCTCATTTTCATCCTCCCTAGATTTATTCTAGTCCAATTAGGGTTTTTAACCAATCTTGTGCATTTAATAAGTAAATTTGTGTCATTGGATGAACATTTGATTTTTTAACCAATTTGTGCATCCAATAAGTACATTTATGTCATTGGATTAACATTTAGGTAATTTCCAACCTCCATAAGCTTATTCTTGTCCAATAAGGGTTTTTAACCAATCTTGTGCATCCAATAAGTTCATTTGTGTTATTGGATTAACATTTAGGTCATTTTCGTCCTCCCTATGCTTATTCTTATCCAATTATGGTTTTTAACCAATCTTGTGCATCCAATAAGTTCATTTGTGTTATTGGATTAACATTTAGGTCATTTTCGTCCTCCCTATGCTTATTCTTATCCAATTATGGTTTTTAACCAATCTTGTGCATCCAATAGGTGTGTTTGTGTCATTCGATGAACATTTAGGTCATTTTCGTACTCCCTAGGCTTATTCTTGTCCAATTAGGGTTTTTAAACAATTTTGTGCATCCAATAGGTGTGTTTGTGTCACTGGATGAACATTTTGGTCACTTTCGTCCTCCCTAGGCCTATTCTAGTCCAATTAGGGATTTTAACCAATCTTGTGCATCCAATAAGCGTGTTACTGTCATTGGATGAACATTTAGGTAATTTTCGTCCTCCATAGGCTTATTCTTGTCCATTTATGGTTTTTAAACAATTTTATGCATCTAATAGGTGGGTTTGTGTCATTGGTTGAACATTTAGCTCATTTTCATCCTCCCTAGATTTATTCTAGTCCAAT
>NW_027336386.1:0-243 GCF_000331145.2 Cicer arietinum | reverse complement strand
TAAATGTTCATCCAATGACACAAACACGCCTATTGGATGCACAAGATTGGTTCAAAACCCTAATTGGACTAGAATAAACCTAGGGAGGACGAAAATGACCTAAATGTTCATCCAATGACACAAACACACCTATTGGATGCACAAGATTGCTTAAGAACCCTAGTTGGACAATCATAAGTGTAGGGAGAACGAAAATGACCTTAATGTTCATCCAATGACACAAAAACACCTATTGGATGCACA
>NW_027336385.1:0-556 GCF_000331145.2 Cicer arietinum | reverse complement strand
ATTGGACAAGAATAAGCCTAGGGAGGACGAAAATATCCGAAATGTTAATTCAATTACACAAATGAACTTATTGGATCCACAAGATTAGTTAAAAACCCTAATTGGAGAAGAATAAGCCTAGGGAGGACGAAAATGACGTAAATGCTCATCCAATGACACAAATGAACTTATTGGATGCACAAGATTGGTTAAAACCCTAATTGCACAAGAATAAGCCTAGGGAGGACGAAAATGACGTAAATGCTCATCCAATGACACAAATGAACTTATTGGATGCACAAGATTGGTTAAAACCCTAATTGCACAAGAATAAGCCTAGGGAGGACGAAAATGACGTAAATGCTCATCCAATGACACAAATGAACTTATTGGATGCACAAGATTGGTTAAAACCCTAATTGCACAAGAATAAGCCTAGGGAGGACGAAAATGACCTAAATGTTCATCCAATGACACAAATCAACTTATGGGATGCACAAGATTGTTTAAAATTCCTAATTGGACAAGAATAAGCCTAGGGAGGACGAAAATTTCCGAAATGTTAATCCAATTACAC
>NW_027336384.1:1149-2045 GCF_000331145.2 Cicer arietinum | reverse complement strand
ATTATTATGGATTGAGGGTATATATAAAATTTCATCAACTTCTTCTGAATTGAGAGTACGTATGTCTCTCTTGCTTGCTTATCCTAAAATATGTTTTGACTATTTATACGCGCCTCTTATTGTTGGGTACTTCTTGTGACACCCTAAACCTCAAAATTATATATATAGTAATTTATATTATTTTACTATAAAATTTGCAGGGGACAAATAAAAAATTGTTTCTAAGAAAATAAAAACTTTTATTTTTAATTTAAGATATCACATTTCTCAAAAATAAAAAGGAACACTCTAAACTTTTTTACTCCTATAAAGTAGTATAATCTCAATAAGCTTGATTTAAGTATAATTACTTGATTTAATTCTAAAAAATTTACTAGTACTTATAAGTTTTTCATACAAAAGTGGTTTCAAATTAAATAAGTAAAATACAAATTACAACTCTTATTCTCGGTATCACCTATCAGAGCCAGGTTCCATCCAAACTTGAACTTCAAAACTCATTAACCTCTTACAACTGTGATTTTGCAAACGCATGGCCAAACCAGTCAAACATAAACAACGAAGGACGTGAGTTTTGAAATCATGTTAATAATATAATATAAGTAAGAAGAACATGCAAACAGTCATAATAGACCGTATCATAATCACATTATGATATATCAAAATATTTAAGTACATTGTATCATATTAAAACATCAAAGTCACTCAAGTAAAATAATTATCTCATTATAATATGCATCAAATCATCTAAGATTAATTATTATTACTTGAGAAACACATCAATCACAACAAAACAATCACAAGGAAATGCAATGTTATGCATGAGCTTAGACTTTACTTCACAATGTGGTACCATTCAAACTCTGAAGTACTTGGTTAGGAGGCTTGATACTATG
>NW_027336384.1:0-400 GCF_000331145.2 Cicer arietinum | reverse complement strand
ATGTGACACCCTAAACCCCAAATAAATTTTTTTTTTTTTTTGATAAAGAGTATCACATAATCATAAGCATGTCACCTAAATCCAAAATTTCCATCAAACATAATGGATTCGAAATCATAGTATCAAACAACAGAATTCTTTTTCAAGTACATATACTCATGTTTTAAATTCAGTGCAAATATAGTCCCAACCCGATGTCACTATCAGAGCGGGAATTCCCAAAATAAAATACTCAAAATAACATCGACACAATGCACAACAATGAAGGTCTCCAAGGCATGGTGGCTTCCGCCTCTCCTGATGGTGTTAGTCATCACCTGCAACTTACAACTCGTCCGCGTCCGTCGCAAACGCCAAACACAAACAACGAGGGGTGAGTATCGAAATTATGTAACAGTAT
>NW_027336383.1:0-6937 GCF_000331145.2 Cicer arietinum | reverse complement strand
AATACAGTATATGTGTATTCGAATACACGTCTTTGTAACGTTCAAAAAATTCAAATTTTACATTTTGTATTCGAATACACATCAGTGTAGTCGAATATAGATCAATGTATTTTAGCCTCTGACTTAACTTGTATTCGACTACAGATGTGTGTAGTCGAATACACTTGGCCACTGACTTAGCTTGTAGTCGACTACAGATGTGTGTAGTCGAATACATTTTTTAACGTATTGCTCTTGTATTAGGTTGTATTCGAATACAATATGTCAAAAATATGATTTTAAATGATTTGTTAATGTTGTTTTTGATTTTTGAAAACATGTTAAATGCATATGTAAGTATGAATTGTTCTCATGTATTTGAACTATTGATTTGTATCATATACCTTTACATTTAATCATTTATTATTTGGATTTGGACGCTTATTCAAGATGGTTTGATCTTCTTTTTGATCTTGCTGCATTGTCCATAGTTGGTGGTCTTGTCGTCATCAAAAACATGTAGTTTACATTCTCCCCCTTTTTGATTATGACAAAATGTTGTTGTGAAGAGAGTGTGATGTTGAAATCTTTGCTCCCCCGTAATAGGTGCATACTCCCCCGTTGTATGTGATGATTTGAAAATTGTTTTTGAGTGCCTACAAGGTTTGAAATGCAACAACAACACCAAATGTTCTCCCCCTTTTGACATGATCAAAAAGAAGAAGAAGAGAAAAAAAAAGAGACATACACGTTGCGAGTAAAATCATACACAAAAGGCATATAAGGGAACAAGAATAGCAGTAATGGAAATTAAGTTAGAAGATCATAGAAGTGAATACATAATAAGTCCTGAAACGAGTAATACAAAACACACCAGAATTAAAACGACAAAGGAGTTCATAGAGCAAATATTACAATAACACAGAATACAAAAAGTGAACTTAGTACACAATTTAAAGACTTAATCAAATTCCGTCGGAATGTGGAAATGATCAAGTTTGTCGGATAATTGACTAATGTCTTGAGATAGTGCGTCATGATTGCGAGCAATAGTAGTTTCAATGGTGGTGAAGCGAGTGTCGATAGAGGTGGTCAACTTGTCGAATTGAGTTTGGAAGAAAGTTTGGAAAGAATCAAGGCGAGTCATGATCATTTGATTGGAGATATAATCATCATCAGATGCAGTTTCCTCGCCATCTTCATCTCCTTGAGCAGCAGTGTTGGATGGTCCAGCAGTGTCCGCCGGTGCATCTTCAGAAGGTGGACCATGATCACCTTTATGCACAAAGGCTTCAAGCTCATCATTCCATATGATCCTCATGCTAGGCAAGACACCTAAATCCAGCAGATTTCTTTGGTGGGTGTAAACATAACTTCATCAGAGAAGTCCACACCAAAGTGTTCCAAAATTCGTGAAACTTCCTTTGCATATGGTAAGCCAATTGCTTCGCGAGATCCAAGCATGATAGATTTCACGAAAAATGCCCAATTAATTTGACGACCTTCAAACATGAAATTCATAATTTGCAGTTCAAACTCCGAAATTTGGGAGTAATGTCCAGCCTTCGGAACCAAAATGTAGCTAAGGAAATAGTGTAGAAGCCGATAATCAACAGTAAGATTTCCCACACCATACCGTTGCTGGGCATATTTGGAACCCGCCTGAGCTCTCTTTTGTTCCATGGTGCGGCGATCAAACCGACAGAGAGAGACATACACATCATACTTAGAAATATCACCCCATTCACATAAATTGTTTGGACAAAATTGTTCACCATTAAAAGGAATATTCAGAATTTCTCCAATGGTTTTGGTATTTAAACGAATAACTTTACCCTTAATGCGCGAGACTAGCAGTTTTCCCTCTTGTATGAGATTACAATAAAAAACCCTAACCAAATCTGGATAAACTGGACCGTTGTAGCCTATAAACTCTTCAACATGTTGTGCTTTAAGCAACGCAGGAAATTTAAAGTCAGAGAAAGAGTCCAAAGTACCGTATTTTGGGATAATAAGTCGCTTGTCCGAGTAGAAAGTGCGAAAACGATCAATTTCCTCCGGTGTGTGTAGAAGCCGGGACAGATCCGTGATGTTAGGAGTCTTGGTTCGTTTTCGTGAGGGACCTACTGCTGCATGTTTGGTGCGGGGTCCTCTTTTGCGGGCATCCATGGTGAGAAGGGGTATTTTTGGTGAAAGTGGGTGTTAGAGAAAATGAGAGAGTTTGTGAAAGATATGAAGAGGGATGTCAAGAAGGAAGTAAAGAGTAATGGATTTTGTTAGGTTGGGTGAGTGGGTAAGTAAGTGGGAGGAGGAGGATGGATGAGTTAAGAGAGAAGAACTTTGGGGCTGTATTCGAATACCAAGTGAAAAACCCTAACTTATGTGTAGCAGCTTTTATATCTGGGCAAAAACGTGAAGGTGTATTCGGCTACACCTTCGTGTATTCGAATACACATTTTTCTGGGAACGTGTATTCGACTACACATCCTTTGTATTCGAATACAGGAAATCTGGGAAAGTTTGTATTCGAATACATACATTTGTATTCGACTACATAAGCACAATTTTGCTTAAAAATTGGCCTAATAATTACCCGGTTGGAAACATAGCATGTTGTGTTTACAGCATCTGCCCAAAAGTATTTTGGTAGATTTGAGTCGCTTAGCATAGTTCTAGCAAGCTCTATTAAGGATCTATTCTTTCTCGCAACGACCCCATTTTGTTGTGGTGTTCTTGGTGCAGAAAAATTGTGAAAAATGCCATTTTCTTCACAAAATTCTTCAAATGAAGTATTTTGAAATTCCCTTCCATGATCACTTCTAATTGATACAATTTTGGCAGATTGTTCATTTTGGACTAGCTTGGCATAGTTTTTAAATGCCTTAAAAGCTTCATTTTTATTTGCCAAAAATAAGGTCCAAGTGAACCTTGAGTAATCATCGACAATAACTAATCCATATGAGTTTCCACCAAGACTTTTGGTTCTTGATGGACCAAACAAATCCATATGTATCAATTGTAGCGGTCTAGAAGTTGAAATGACATTTTTAGGTTTGAAAGAACTTTTTGTTTGTTTGCCCTTTTGACAAGCGTCACATAATTTATCCTTTATAAATTTTATTTTTGGTAAGCCTACAACAAGATCATGCTTGACCAATTTGTTTAAATGATCCATGTGAATATGAGCAAATCTCTTATGCCATAGCCAAGCATCATTATTGTCGCTTACCAAAAGACATTTCATTTTCAAGGATAAATCTTCAAAATTAAGTATGAAAATGTTTTTGAAACGCTTACCAACAAACTGAGTTTCATTTGTAGCTTCATTTTGGATGACGCACTCATCTTTATTAAAAACTATCTTGTATCCTTTGTCACAAAGCTGGCTGATGCTTATGAGATTATGTTTTAGACCTTCAACATATAAGACATCTTCAATTGAGGGAGATGGTGCTGTACCAACTTTTCCAATGCCTAAAATTTTTCCTTTGTTGTTGTCTCCATATACTACATGTCCCTTTGACTCAAGTGTTAAAGCTGAAAATTTTGTTATATCACCCGTCATGTGTTTAGAGCAGCCACTATCCAAGTACCACATGTTTGAAGTCTTTTGTTTGCTTACCTACAAAATTGAAATCAAACTTTATTAGGTACCCAATGTGCTTTGGGTCCTTGATGGTTAGTACCTTTCTTTACCCATATGAAATGACCTTTTGGAACACTAATATTTCTAATATGACATGTATTAGGTGTATGACCATGAAGACCACAATAAGAGCAAGTAGGATTAAATCTACTGTTAGTAACATATGTATGAGATTTATTTTGAATAATTTTCTTATTATAAAGATCATCCTTTTTCATAACTATAATCTTATCTTGATTAGATTGACTACCTGCTTTAACAAAAATAGTTTTGTTCAAATTTGGTTTATCAAATTTTGAGTATCCAAGACCACTTTTATCATTTGAGTATCTTTGCATGTTTAGAACATTTTCCAATCCTAATTGTCCCTTTTCGTATCGTTCAATTACTCTATTTAATTGAACAATTTCGAAAGAGAGGGATTCACATTTATTGCATGCAGAATTCTGTTTTAGTTTTTCAGAATTTTTCTCCATAATATCAACTTTTTCTTGTAAACTTGAGATTTGTTTCTTTTGTGTTGATACTAGTTTACATAGATTTTTACATTCAATGAGTAATTCTTTTATTGCGTTTTGAGCATCATTGTATTCTATAATTAATTCAGTATTAGTCTTATTATAAAGAGGAGAGTCTATATTACTAACCTCTTCATCATCTGATTGATGCGAGGCCATTAATGCAACATTGGCGCATTCTTCACTTTCTGTTTCTGAAGATGAACTTACTTCATTGTCTTCCCAAGCTATGTATGCTTTCTTGAAGTCTTTCTTTCTGTTGAAATTCTTCTTAGCAATATTTGGGCAGTCTGCTTTAATATGTCCTTGTTTTCCACATTCGAAGCAAGTGAAATTTTGATTTGATGTAGAATTATCTTTCTTCTTGAAGCTTTTCTTTTTGAATGTTCTGTCGTTTTTAAGAAATTTACCAAATTTCTTAACAAGAAGGATAATATTTTCATCTTCATCTGAATCATTCTCTTTGCTTTGTTCTCTTGATTCAGTCTTTAACGCAATATTTTTGTTCTTCTTTTCTTGACTTTCATTTTGTTCTAGCCTTCCGAGTTCGATTTCATGCTCTTGAAGTTTTCCAAATAGTGCAGAAAGAGACATCTTGGATAGGCTTTTCTTTTCTGATATTGCTGTAACTTTTGGTTGCCATGCCCTTGTCAATGACCTTAGTACTTTTAGATTTAGTTCATCATTTGTGAAGATTTTTCCAAGTGCTGTCAAATGATTGGTTAAATGGGAGAACCTTTTCTGTAAATCTAAAATAGATTCTCCGGGCTGCATGCGAAATAACTCATATTCTTGTGATAGTGTGTTGAGTTTGGATCTTTTTACTTCAATGGTGCCTTCGTGAGTTACTTCCAACGTATCCCATATTTCTTTTGCTGTTTTACAGTGAGATATGCGGAAAAACTCATCCATTCCTAGTGCAGATTGTAATATGTTCTTAGCCTTTTTATCGAAAAGCACTTTTCTCTTATCCTCATCCGTCCAAGAATTTTTTATTTTTATTTCTTCTTTGTTATTGATGACAGTTTTTGGAATATGAGGACCATTTTCAACGGCATCCCATATGTCATCTCCTTGTGCTTCGAGATATGCTTGCATACGGATTTTCCAAAAATCGTAGTGCTCTCCAACAAAACATGGTGGCTTGGTACTGCTACCACCATCTCTAAAGACAGGTTGTGCGGAAGCCATGAGTAATTGATCGAGGAATAAGTTACCTTAACCTGCTCTGATGCCAATTGTTAGTATAGAAGTACGCCTAAGAGGGGGGGGTGAATTAGGTGTTAGTAAATTTTCTTGTTTTTAGTGATATGGTAATCAGATTTTCTGAGTTTAAGAACAAGGCTTAATAACAAGTGCAGTAAGTAAATGAACACGATAAGATTTATCCTGGTTCCCCTTATAACCAAGGGTACGTCCAGTCCTCTTGCACACCACAAGAGATTAATCAACTACTTGTCAGAAAATGTACAATTCCCACCCTGGGATTCTTGCTACAAAACTTCTAACAATTCTTTCTAAGATAGCACACCACTATCTTACTTGTACAAATGATACAATAAGGTTTGAATAAATCTAAGATGTGGTATATTGATAAACAACTCAATAGTAATTCAAGTACTTGAGAACTTTTAGAATGATATGAAAATCTAATGCAAGTACTTAGAAAAATCAGAATTTTGTTCAAAGTTGTTTTATGAATTAATTCAAGGATGGTTAATTTTTGATCTGAAGTTATGGGGTATTTATACTCCATAAAACATCCTTTCAGATTCGTGGCCATTGATCCAAGAGGTTTGATGAAAAATTACAATGTTCTAGAGGCATTCCAGATCTGAAAAATTGTAATGTTTCCAGGTGTATTCGAATACAGTATATGTGTATTCGAATACACGTCTTTGTAACGTTCAAAAAATTCAAATTTTACATCTTGTATTCGAATACACATCAGTGTAGTCGAATACAGATCAATGTATTTTAGCCTCTGACTTAACTTGTATTCGACTACAGATGTGTGTAGTCAAATACTCTTGGCCACTGACTTAGCTTGTAGTCGACTACAGATGTGTGTAGTCGAATACATTTTTTAACGTTTTGCTTCTGACTTAAGTTGTATTCGAATACAACATGGTGTATTCGAATACACTTATGCAAATTGTCAAAAATATGATTTTAAATGATTTGTTAATGTTGTTTTTGATTTTTGAAAACATGTTAAATGCATATGTAAATATGAATTGTTCTCAAGTATTTGAACTATTGATTTGTAACATATACCTTTACATTTACTCATTTATTATTTGGATTTGGAAGCTTATTCAAGATGGTTTGATCTTCTTTTTGATCTTGCTGCATTGTCCATAGTTGGTGGTCTTGTCGTCATCAAAAACATGTAGTTATCATGGTACTTGTCACTTACTAGGAAACTCCCTTGTGTCTTGGTTTAGCAAGAAACAAACCAGCATTGCACTATCAACAGCTGAAGCTGAGTACATTGCCGTTGGAAGCTGCTGTGCACAGATCCTTTGGATGAAGCAACACCTATCTGATTTTGGTGTTGATTTAGGGGTAAGACATCACTTTATAAGGGACCAATTTCAAAATGGGATCATTAAGCTTGAATATGTCAATACAGTTGATAAGCTGGCTAACATCTTTACCAAAGCTTTGCCCAGAGAAAGCTTTCTTTATATTAGGATGAAACTAGGGATCTTAGATTCTAGTGAGATCAGATCTTTGTACCAAATCACAGGAAGCTTCTGGTGCTTGAACTATTTCCAGTCCAATCGATTGG
>NW_027336382.1:1419-1995 GCF_000331145.2 Cicer arietinum | reverse complement strand
AATCTTCCACAGAACCCGAAACACGGTTATAAATTTAGAAGAATAATGCTATAAGGGTATCTCAGTCCTCGATTTCATAAGGACTTTTCAGGCGAGTTTCGTACCCTTCAACAAAAATTAACAAAAATATGCATTTCCGGAGTAGAGGATGGCTAGTGTTTGAAATCTGACACGGAACCCGAAACACGGTTATATATTAAGGAGAAGAATGCTATAAGGGTTTCCGGGTCCTCCATTTCAGTTGTACTTTTGGATCGATTTTCGTACCACCTAACAAAAATGGACCGAAATATGTATTTTCGGACCAGAAGAAGGCTAGTGTATGAAATTTGACGCGGAACTTGAAATACTGTTATAAAGTTAGGAGAAGAATGCTATAATGGATTCCCGGTCTCGATTTCATCTGGACTTTTCCGGCGATTTTCGTACCACCAGACAAAAATTGAAAGAAATCTATATTTTCGAACAAGACGATGGTTAGTGTTTGAAATCTGACGCGGAACCCGAAACACAATTATAAACTTAGGAGAAGAATGCTATAAGAGACTCATGGTCCTCGATTTCATTTGGACATTT
>NW_027336382.1:0-1162 GCF_000331145.2 Cicer arietinum | reverse complement strand
GTTTGAAATCTAATGCGGAACCCAAAACACTGTTATATATTAATGATAAGAATTATATAAAGCTCGCTCAATCCTCGATTTCATCTGGACTTTTCGGGCGATTTTTGTACCACACGACAAAAATTGACCAAAATCCGTATTTTTGAACCCGAAACACTGTTATATATTTAGGAGAAGAATATTGTAAGGGTCTCTCGGTCATCAATTTCATATGGACTTTTAGGGCGATTTTTGTACAACTCCACAAAAATGGACTAAAATCTGTATTTTCATACCAGACGCGGAACCTGAAACACAATCATAAACTTTGGAGAAGAATGATATAAGGGTCTCCCGATCCTCGATTTCATCCGGACTTTTCGGGCAATGTTTGTACCACCCGATCAAATTGGACATAAATTCGTATTTTCGGACCAGACAATGGCTAGGATTTGAAATCTGACACGGAACCCGAAACACAGTTATAAATTTTGGAGAAGAATGTTATAAGGGTCTCAAGGTCCTCGATTTGATGTGGATTTTTCTGGCAAATTTCGTACCATCTGGCCAAAATAGACCGACATCCGTATTTTTCGGACCAAACCATGGCTAGTGCTTGAAATTTGAGGCAGAACCTGAAACACAGTTAATCTTTTTGGAGAAGAATGCTATAAGGGTCTTCCGGTCCTCGATTTCATCTGGTCTTTTGGGGAGATTTTCGTACCACCCGACAAAAATGGATCGAAATCCGTATTTTCGAACAAGACGATGGATAGTGTTTGAATTCTGACGCAGAAATCGAACCACAGTTTTAAATTTTGGAGAAGAATGCTATAAGGGTCTCCTGGTCCTTGATTTCATCTGGACTTTTCGGTCGATTTTCGTACCCATCGACAAAAATATGCCAAAATCTGTATTTTCGTACTAGACGATGGCTAGTGTTTGAATTTTGACGTGGAACCCGAAACACAGTTATAAATTTTGGAGAAGAATGGTATAAGGGTCTCCCAGTCCTCGATTTCATCTAGACTTTTCGTTCGATTTCCATACCTCCTAAGTAAAGTGGACCGAAATTCTTATTTTTGAACAAAACGATAGTTAGTGTTTGAAATCTGGCCCAAAACCCGAAACACAGTTATAAATTATGGAGAAGAATGCTATAAGGGTCTCCCGGTCCTCAATT